>NC_086448.1:657683047-657873047 GCF_028390025.1 Pseudophryne corroboree | reverse complement strand
CACACTGTTCGAAGTGGGCTGGTGTACACCGGTATGGCATACTGGCACTTCGAGCACTAAAGAACGCCACCGCCTTTCCAATTCCACACTGTTAAAGCACCAATTGGAACTCTGGAACCGGCAGCTAATCCGAAGCGGCCACGCGGCCGCTCCTGATTGGCTGCCGGTCCGCTGCAGATTTCAAATGGTGGACCTCACCAAAGCCACACCGAAGGCCTCCTCCACACCGCCGCTGCCCAGGGCCTTCTCCTCCTGACAGCCACCACCCACCTCCGCACCGCCACTGCACATGGCCTTCTCCGCACCGCCGCTGCTCGCTGACTTTTTCTCCTCACCACCGCCGCCCTCCACCCCAACGCTGCTGCCCAGGGCCTTCTCCGCACTTCCCTGCTGTCACTCTCCCAATCACTCTCCCTGTCCCTATGTCCCTGCTGTCACTCCCCCTGTCCCTATGTCCCTGATGTCACTCTTCCTGTCCCTATGTCCCTGCTGTCACTCTCCCTGTCCCTGCTGTCACTGCTGTCACTCTCTGTCACTGCTGTCCCTGCTGTTACTCTCCCTGTCCCTGCTGTCACTCTCCCTGTCCCTATGTCCCTGCTGTCACTCTCCCTGTGCCTTTGTCCCTGCTGTCACTCTCCCTGTCCCTATGTCCCTGCTGTCACTCTCCCTGTCCCTGCTGTCACTCTCCCTGTCCCTATGTCCCTGCTGTCACTCTTCCTGTCCCTATGTCCCTGCTGTCACTCTCTCTGCCCCTATGATCCTGCTGTTACTCTCCCTGTCCCTGAATTTTGGCTCATACTGTGTTGCGTAATGTGAATTTGGGCTCATACTGTGCGGCATAATGTGAATTTTGGCTTATTCAGTGTGGCATAATGTGAATTTTGGCTCATACTGCGTGGCATAATGTGAATATTGGCTCATACTGTGTGGCATAATGTTCATTTTGGCTCATACTGCCTGGCATAATGTGAATTTTGGATCATACTGTGTGGCATAATGTGAATTTTGGCTCATACTGTGTGGCGTAATGTGAATTTTGGCTCATACTGTGTGGCATAATGTGAATTTTGGCTCATACTGTGTGGCGTAATGTGAATTTTGGCTCATACTGTGTGGCGTAATGTGAATTTTGGCTCATACTGTGTGGCATAATGTGAATTTTGGCTCATTCAGTGTGGCATAATGTGTAAGTGGCACCAGTACTAGATAGTATAAGGGGTTCTACTATTGTGGTGAACAATGTGTATAAGGGGTATATGGTGTGGTACACTACACTTAAGGACACCCCCCTTTTGAGTGGCCACACCCCCTTTTCTGCAGCGCGCAAGCATAATTACATTAACTAGTACAAAAATATTACTAAGGGTTCCGTGTGGTGTGATATGAAAGGAGGTCCATGGGGGTGACACCATAAGTTACCATACCGGGTGACACCAACCCTAGTGACGCCTCTGAACAAACAATAGGTATCCAGAGAAAAGAAAATGACTTTAAGAGCAATTCTGTTTATTTCAATTCATGAACGTCCTCCCGGCTCTATAAAAGATCTAGGGGTCTATTTACCAAGTCTTGGAGAGAGATAAAGTTCAGAGAGAAAAAGTACCAACCAACCAGCTTCTAGCTGTCACTTTTCAAACACAGCCTTTGACATGGCAGTTGGTAGCTGATTTGCTGGTACTTTATCTCTCTCCACTTTATCTCTCTCCAAGGCTTAGTAAATAAACCCCC
Source organism: Pseudophryne corroboree (assembly GCF_028390025.1). NCBI lineage: Eukaryota > Metazoa > Chordata > Amphibia > Anura > Myobatrachidae > Pseudophryne > Pseudophryne corroboree. The sequence continues at coordinate 657,871,319 of NC_086448.1, read as the reverse complement.
TATTCATAGATGTAACTAAAGCTGGGTACACAATGAGCGATATGTAATCAGATCCAGTGAATTGGACCGACTTATCACTGGCAATGGCGCATATCGGGCAATGTGTATGACCAATAGGCAGATGCCCACGGTGATGTCGTCAGGTTTGATGTGCTGCATATCCAACTTGATAATTTCGTTAGCGTCCTGTAGTATGCTAATAAAGGATGGAGCAGGATCGTTCCGTCCTTCATTAACTCCGCTAAATGGCTTCCCAGGACATATCGGCTGAGTACACATAGCACTAGTGTCTTCCCAGCTTTAGGGGAGAGCTGATTGGTTGCTATAGACAACTTCTCCAACTGTCCACTTTTGCACACTTTAGAATGCTTAATACATTTCCCCCTAAATAGCTTATGAATTCTATATTATTTAATCCACTTAACTCTTCACCGTATCAGTATCGCTATTCTAAATACAGTCACTCAGTCATCACTATCCTCCCAGAGGGAAGCAAAGGCAAAGATCAGTTATAATGTACTTTCCCCATCATTCTTTGTATGAGAAGCTGACTGGCATTGATAATAAAATAACAAATATGCAAAATTCTAATGATTTCTGCGCTTTTGGTAGAACTAAAATTATAGACTAATTGAAAATAGTGCATCAGTTAATGAACTTGTATGTTTATAGTATATCGTTGGTTCCTTATGGGCCAGATAATGAAGTAGTTGCATATCTTTATTGCAAAATCTTTATATTTTTTTATCATACAGTATTTGCCATACGTTGCTACCTTGCCTCAGAGAAGCAGGAAAAGAGGACGTGATGTGACAAGATTTATGACATCAACTGGGTGGAACAATTTGCAGTCAAGCTCCTCCCATCTCAGTAAACAGAGGGATGGGCAGACAATTCACATTATCATACCCCTTCCATTTGCATACCTCCCAATTGTCCCGATTTTCGCAGGACAGTCCCGTTTTTTGGGGACTGTCCCGCTGTCCCGCCAGCGGGCCACAGTGTCCCGTGGTGGGGGGGGGGGCCAGTTCGGAGGCTCATGCACTCGCTGCCCTGCTTAGTAGAGCAGTGGTGAATAGATGCTGTGTGCATGCGCACAGCGTCTATTCCCTGGAGTCAGAGGGAGAGGGGGCATGCCAGCGGCTCACAGAGCGCTGGGCATGCCCCCTCAGTGACAAAAATGGGGCATGGCTCGCGATCGCGGGTCCTCACGCAAAGCCACACCCCTTTTCTTCGACCACGCCCCTTTTTCGGGAGCGCGTGGCTTCGCCGCGCGTGTGTCCCTCTTTACAAAAATGAAAAGTTGGAAGGTATGCATTTGGTGTTTACTAAGATGGACAGGATTTAATAACGAGACTCATATCCTGTCCACACCCACCTTACAATAGGTTAGCGATCTCTGGGAGAGCTGCCTGTTCTCCCTGGAGGCCAGGAGTCTCCCACACATTTCAGAAGGCTAAGAAACAGTGTGATTTATACATGTACAGAGCTGGCTTGCGGGTGTCCCACGCCCTCCCTTAGTTTGTTAAGGACTTACCTGATGATGAGGTCACCTGGACATGGTCGGTAAGCCCATAACTTTGGCCAAGATTATGCAAAAACCTCTATTTAATTGCAAAATGTATTTCAATTCTTTCTTTTTCGACATTAAATCTTTATTAAGATTCTTCGAACCAAACAAGGGTACAGAAAAAAATAGGGTAATAAGACAAAAATATTAAGAAAAAGGGGAAGACAGGTCTTCCAACAACATCAAACAAATACATTGAGTGGTTCATACAGGTCAATTATCTTCCACAGTCGAGAATTCATTCAAATCGAAACTGAAAGGAGGGCTCAACGAGGTGGGAAGTATAAGAAGGGTACCTTTGCCCTCAGTAATATATGCATTCCACGGAAGCCACTTCATAATAGGCAAAGAGGGGAAGAGGAATATGAGGCCTCTCTAGTCTCCATGTCAAAGTGAAATTGGGTTTTAGAGATAACTTTCTCAAAAGGAGGAGAAGCAGATTTCCAATGTTGAGCAACTGTAGCCCTTGCGGATATTAAAATGTGACCCAGAACACAGCGGGAGGATTTAGGGACAACACTAGGATACCAATGAAAAAGAGCTAAAGAGGGGTCCTGGAGGTAAAATAAGTCCTAGAACATACTGAATAAGCTCAAATACTTTATTCCAAAAGGGATGAAGGGCAGGACAATCCAAGAAAACATAGAAAATGGTACCTTCAGAGTGACACACACGCCAACAAAACTTAGAGGTAGCGAGCCAAATCTTGTGTAATTTAGAAGTTGTAAAATTCAGTCTATGTATTAATTTATTATGCAATTCAGCATGGTTAGTACATTTTGATAGCAAAAAAGAGGAAAGGTGGATAGTTTCCCATTTTTTAGAGTAAATGTGCGATGGAGATCACTCTCCCAATTAATATGGGAAGAAGTGTTAATTGTTAGATCTGGAGGCAAAAGCAAACTATACCAATAGGAAATAGCACCGCGTGATGAGGATTGGGTCAACCTATTTAAAGTACGATCTGAAGGAGTTTGGAAAACTTTAGCGTTAATGGCCATACCATCTGCTCAATGTTTAAGCTGAAAGTAATGGAACCATGCCAAAGGGTCTAAAGTAAATTTAGCTTTTAAATCCACTAGAGATAGAATGGAAGTTGAGTAAAAAACATCAGCAAGGGATGTAAGACCTAAGCATCTCCAATATGAGATACTGAGATGGGGTAGCACTTTGTCTAGAGCATGTAGAGAGATATTCCTAGTAGGGAGAGTAATATCAAATTGGCTCAGATGTCTGAGATCCCATATTTTCAGGGTATCAAGAATAGAAGAGGGGAATAATGGAGAATGAGGACAGAGTTGTCGAGGCAACCAAAATAAATTAGGAAGGGGGAACTCCTGTAGAAGACTCTGCTCCAAATCTACCCATGGATTAAAGTTTGTAGGAAGGAAGAGGTCACATATCTGAGAAAGCAATGCTGCTTCGTGGTACTTAGTTAAATCAGGGAGGTTGAGCCCTCCGTGGGATTTAGAGCGAATCATACAGGAATACGCCAACCTAGGAGGTTTACGTTTCTATACATAGGATAACATCAATCTCCTCATCTGAGTTAACAATTTACGAGGTATGGTATATGGGATAGTCCGCAAAAAGTACATCAATTTCAGTAACCTCATCATTTTAAATGCCGCTATGCGGCTCAGTCAAGAGATCTTGTGACACATCCAAGATGAAATTAGAGAAGTCAACTGAGTTAATAAGGGAAAGTAGTTAGCGGTATGAACATTCTTTATTTGAGATGGAATAGAAATTTCTAAATATAATAAAGCTGATTCTTTCCAAATAAATGGGAAGCTTGTCTTTAAAGATTTCAAAATAGTAGTATGGATATTGATGGGGAGAGCATCAGATTTAGTGGCATTTAATTTACAATATGAAGCAGCACTATAACTTTCCAATATGGTATGTAGAGCGAGCAACGAGGTCTTTGGGCTGGTTACAAATAACAAAACGTCATTGGCAAAAAGACATAATTTATGAGAGGTATTGCAAACTGAGAGGCCTGGGAAATTTGAGCCAGGCGGAATGTGTGGGCCAGAGGCTCAATAGCTAGTGTAAATATAAATGGAGAAAGAGGGCACCCCTGCCTAGTACCGTTGGATATTCAAAAGTGTAATGATAAGAAACCGTAGCTAAAAATTCTAGCAGACGGGTCTTTATAAAGTGCTATTATAGAGTATAAAATGGCCCCCTGGAGACCAAACTTGGATAACACCCGTTGCATATATCCCCAGTGAAGGCGGTCAAACGCCTTTTCAGCAACTAAAGAGAGTAGGAGGAGTTGAGAATTGGTGTGTGAAGCCCATTCAACTAAATCTAGCACGGGTATTATCAGGAGCCTGGCGGCCAAGAATGAAACCTACTTGATCTGGATGGATCAATTGTGGGAGTAACGGGTTCAATCGGTTTGCAAATAATTTGGCACAAATCTTTGGGTCAGTGTTCAAGAGGGCTATCGGATGATAATTCTTGCATTCAGAGGGATCCTTGCTGGGTTTAGGGATAGTCGCTATTTGAGCCTCAACCATTTCGGCTGGGAAGGACCCAACACTTTATTATAAAGCTTTAGTATTTTTTAGTCGTTTTTAGGCTTTAGTATAAAGCTGCAAAAGGAGGGGAGAGAGGGTCTCACTGAATGCAGAATAGAATAAGTTGGTGAAGCCATCAGGTCCAGGGGCTTTCCCCTGTGGTAGTTGGCTAATTACAAGTTGTATCTCCTCCATGGTCCAAGGGGCATTCAAGGATGCCAGGTTGTTTTCATCTAGGGAAGGGAGGGTGTCTAAAAACAAAAAAAATGGTGGCCTCAGAGGGTTGGGGAGTAGAGGGATCCTCACATAGATTGTATAGTTTAGAATAAAACTCTGAAAACAGGTTAGCAATGTCCAAAGGATTGAGACACTGCTTTTCTGTGGGAGCAATAAGACATTGAATACGGTTACGGGCCGGTCTACATCGAAGCTTGTGTGCTAATAAACGAGAGGCTTTATTCCCAGCAGTGTAAAATTTATGACGAAGGTGTGGAAGAGCAGAATGCATGCAATCCATAAACAACTCCTGAAGCTGGTGTCTCACTTCTTGGAGTTGTTTACGTAACGCTTTAGTGGGGTGGGCCTGATTCTGAGACTCCAAAGTCCGGTGGGACTGCTCTAAATCAGCTTGGGATTTTCTAGAGCGGGCTTTAAATTGAGTACCCTTCTGAATAGAAGTACCACGAAGGACCGCCTTAAGAGCACACCAATAAGTAAAGATGGAAGTATCATCTGGAGAATTAGTGTGCATATATAGAGCCAAAGAGTCAGACAAGGCTTAATGGGGGAAATTCAATTGTTTGAAAAGTCATTGGGTGTCTGTTTTTTCCTAATAGGAAAAAACAGACACCCAACTGACTTTTCAAACAATTGAATATCCCCCTATGAGTCTCAGGATCAGTTAATTGATAATCTGGGAAATGCCAAGGGTGAGCAGGAGGGAAATGACGACCCGTATCCCACGTCCACAAAACAGGGGCATGTGGTGGGAAGGATTCTAATTTTTCAAGTACGTTGAAGAACCCATTTATTTAATAAAAGAAGGTCTATCCTAGAGTAACTGTTATGAACAGCAGGAAAAAGGTATAGTCTCTCTCAGTAGACAAGGACGTACACCAAACATCATATACTGTAGGTCAAACTCTGCAAGTAATTTCTTAAAAGCAAGTGAGTTACAGTACCTTTATCCCTAGGAGAAGGTTGAAAGCCATGGGTAGAGGATCTATCAAGTTTGGGATCAAGGACCATGTTAAAATCACCCATTACTATGAGAGTTCCTTGTCTGACCTTATGGATTTCTTCGAAAAGTATCTCTAAGAAAAGGAATCTGTCAAGAGTTTGGAGCATACAGGGAGTCTAACGTAATCAGGGTGTCATCTACAGTACCTACAAGAATTACGTACCGGCCATTTTTATGCTTAAATTACCGATGCAGGGTAAAGGGAGTATTCCTATGGAATAATACAGCAACGCCATTGCGTTTAGTGGGTCCATTTGCATTATAACATGTTGGGTATCTATGATCCTTAAAAACAGGGGGAGCTAGAGATGAAAAATGCATCTCCTGGAGGGCTACAATATTGGCTCTATACTGGTGAAAAGAAGCAAGGGCTATTCTCCGCTTATGTTGAGAGTTAAGCCCTATCACATTAAGGGAAAGGACCTTAACCATTAAGTAGTATGAATAAAGAGGATATAAAAATGCTATTGGAATACCTGTCAACAGGGTGAGAGAGATTTAAAAAGGGGGGGGGGAGACAGATAAAAAAATGAAAAAAACAAACAAAAGTCCCAGTATATCAGGACCTAGTAGGTGTCGTAAGAAACGAATACAACAGCATAGTTAACTTTTGGGGACAGGCTAACAGCCACCCCACCCATGAGACTTAATCGGAAGTAGGCATAAGGAACAGAAAATACAACATTATAACAATACAAGAATCATACAAACCAAAAAAGAGCAAATATAAGAACATATCAAGTACAATGGCTACAGAAATCTTTGTTGAGTAATACTTGCGGTCAAGATGACAGTACCCAGCACCGAGATGTAAGACGCTGAAGCGGAAGTCCAAGAGAGAGCTGCATCTCAATTAAAAGTCCAGGCTATAGAGAGCAGGATCAACTCCGTCTTGAACAGCAAGTGTCCGTTAAACATAGCAACAACGAAGACAAAGTTCCATCATCCCACCCTGGACCAGTCCGCTTGTAATGGAGGGCCCAGAGAAGATGAAGAAATTGAGACGGGAATGTTCCATTCTGAATTTGACACCAGCATCCACTGAGGAAATGACTGAAGTGGATCCATCTCTCCTCACCAACAACTTAACCAGAAATCCCCAACGATACTGCATATCACTGTCCTGAGTGCTTTCGTAATGGGTTGAAATGATCTCAGTCTGTTTAAGGTGTGAAGTGACAAATCCGAGAAAAGTTGTAAGTTGTCTGGGACGTCGGTATCATCCGCCAGATGGGCAGCCTAAAGAATTGAAAGGTATTCCTAATTGGGTCAGGAATAGGGTTTTTCCAGGGGGGCTGATAGAAGCAGGTCTGCCCTGGCTGAGTGCTAGGCCACGTCCCCAATGTATTACAATTCTAATTAGTAATGTTTGAATAGTGCACTTGCATTGTTTCTCTTTGTGTGTGACACTAAAAGTCTCAGCAGTGTAGCACCTCTCATTACATGTAGTTAGGGTGTGCAGTCAAGGGCCCCCTCCCCTATATACGTAATAATGTAAAATGTATGTTTTTTGTAGGGATGTGCGGGTTCGTTCCCTGAGAACTGAATCCTACCGAACATCACGTCCCGAGCCCGGATCCGAGCCCGACTCGGGATTTCCCACCAGACTTGGAAACCAGAATAGGGCAAAACATCATCATCCCGCTGTCAGATTCTCGCGGGTTTTGGATTCCATATAAGGAGCCGTGCATTGTCGCCATTTTCACTCCAGTCCTGGAGAGTGTAGCGAGAGGATGTGTCCCCTCAGTGTCTGTGCTGGAAAGTGGTGTGGCGCGTGGAGTGGTGACCTGCTCTTATGTGTCATTCCAGTGCTGTCTTGTACTGCCTCAGTCCAGTGGTGGTGTCTTGTGCTGCATCAGTCCAGTCACAGTGGTGGTGTCCTGTGCTGCCATAAGTCCAGTGCTGCTGTATAAGTCCAGTCCAGTGGTGCTGTCTTGTGCTGCATCAGTCCAGCGGTGGTGTCCTGTGCTGTCATAAGTCTAGTGGTGGTGTCCTGTGCTGCCATAAGTCCAGTGGTGCTGCTATATAAGTCCAGTCCAGTGGTGCTGTTGTATGCTGCATCAGTCCAGTGGTGGTGTCCTGTGCTGCCAGAACCAGTGGTGGTGTCCTGTGCTGCCAAAAGTCCAGTAGTGCTGCTGTATAACTCCAGGGGTACTGCCGTATAAGTCCAGTCCAGTGGTGCAGCTGTATAAGTTTAGGGGTACTGCCATATAAGTCCAGGGGTACTGCCGTATAAGTCCAGTCCAGTGGTGCAGCCACATAAGTTCAGGGGTACTGCCATATAAGTCAAGGGGTACTGCCATATAAGTCCAGGGGTACTGCCGTATAAGTCCAGTCCAGTGGTGCAGCCATATAAGTTCAGGGGTACTGCTGTATAAGTCCAGGGGTAGTGCCGTATAAGTCCAGTCCAGTGGTGCAGCCGTATAAGTTCAGGGGTACTGCCGTATAAGTCCAGGTGTACTGCCGAATAGGTCATGGTGTACTGCCATATAAGTCCAGTCCAGTGGTGCAGCCGTATAAGTTCAGGGGTACTGCCATATAAGTCATGGGGTAACTGCTGTATAAGTCCAGTAAAGTGGTGCATCCATATAAGTTCAGGTGTACTGCCATATAAGTCATGGGGTACTGCCATATAAGTCCAGGGGTACTGCCATATAAGTCCAGGGGTACTGCCGTATATGTCTAGTCCAGTGGTGCAGCCATATAAGTTCAGGGGTACTGCCATATAAGTCCAGGTACTGATGTATAAGTCCAGGGGTACTGCCGTATAATGCCAGTCCAGTGGTGCAGCCATATAAGTTCAGGAGTACTGCCGTATAAGTCTAGCAGTACTGCCGTATAAGTCCAGTCCAGTGGTGCAGCCGTATAAGTCCAGGGGTACTGCCATATAAGTCCAGGGGTACTGCCATATAAGTCCTGGGGTTCTGCCGTATAAGTTGAGGGGTACTGCTGTATGAGTCCAGGGGTACTGCCTTATAAGTCCAGTCCAGTGGTGCAGCTGTATAAGTCCAGGGGTACTGCCATTTAAGTCCAGGGGTACTGCCGTATAAGTCCAGTCCAGGGGTACTGCCATATAAGTCCAGGGGTGCAGCTGTATAAGTACAGGGGTACTGCCATATAAGTCCAGTCCAGTGGTGCAGCCGTATAAGTCCAGGGGTACTGCCATATAAGTCCAGGGTTACTGCCATATAAGTCATGGGGTACTGTCGTATAAGTCCAGTCCTGTGGTACAGCCATATAAGTCCAGGGGTACTGTCATATAAGTCTAGTCCAGTGGTGCAGCCGTATAAGTTTTAATTTTAAATTGCGGGCCACTTTCGACATTCAGCCACTGCGTGCCACTCCTAGATGGGCCAGGTGTTTGTGCCACACCCTTGTGTCGCTTAGCTTTGTCATCCAGCTACCTCATTGCAACTTTTTTTTATTCTTTGGATGATGAGCTGTTTGGGGCCTAGTTTTTTAAAAGTGCCTTCCTGTCTGACACTGCAGTGCCACTCCTGGATGGGCCAGGTGTTTGTGCCGCACACTTGTGTCGCTTAGCTTAGTTATACAGCTACTGTACCTCATTGCACCTCTTTTTCTTCTTTGCATGATGAGCTGTTTGGGGCCTAGTTTTTAAAAGTGCCATCCTGTCTGCCACTGCGGTGCCACTCCTAGATGGGCCAGGTGTTTGTGCTTAGTCATCCAGTGACCTCGGCGCAACTTTTTGGCCTAAAAACAATATTGTGAGGTGTTCAGAATAGACTGGAAATGAGTGGAAATTAATGTTATTAAGGTCAATAATACTGTAGGATCAAAATTACCCCCAGTCCAGTGGTGCTGTGTTATGCTGCATCAGTCCAGTGGTGGTGTCCTGTGCTGCCATATCCAGTGGTGGTGTCCTGTGCTGCCATAAGTCCAGTGGTGCTGCTGTATAATTCCAGGGGTACTGCCGTATAAGTCCAGTCCAGTGGTGCAGCCATATAAGTCATGGGTTACTGCCATATAAGTCAAGGGGTACTGCCGTGTAAGTCCAGTCCAGTGGTGCAGCCACATAAGTTCAGGGGTACTGCCATAAGTCCAGGGGTACTGCCGTATAAGTCCAGTCCAGTCCAGTGGTGCAGCCATATAAGTCCAGGGGTACTGCCGTATAAGTCCAGGAGTACTGGCGTATAAGTCCAGGGGTGCAGCTGTATAAGTCCAGTCCAGTGGTGCAGCCATGTAAGTTCAGGGGTACTGCCGTATAAGTCCAGGGGTACTGCCATATAAGTCCAGGGGTACTGCCATATAAGTCCAGGGGTACTGCCGTATAAGTCCAGGGGTCCTGCCATATAAGTCCGGTCCAGTGGTGCAGCCGTATAAGTTCAGGGGTACTGCCATGTAAGTCATGGGGTACTGCTGTATAAGTCCAGTCCAGTGGTGCAGCCACATAAGTTCAGGTGTACTGCCATATAAGTCCAGGGGTACTGCCGTATAAGTCCAGGGGTACTGCCGTATAAGTCTAGTGCAGTGGTGCAGCCATATAAGGTCAGGGGTACTGCCATATTAGTCCAGGTACTGATGTATAAGTCCAGGGGTACTGCCGTATAATGCCAGTCCAGTGGTGCAGCCATATAAGTTCAGGAGTACTGCCGTATAAGTCCAGTCCAGTGGTGCAGCCGTATAAGTCCAGGGGTACTGCCATATAGGTCCAGGGGTACTGGCATATAAGTCCTGGGGTACTGCCGTATAAGTCATGGGGTACTGCTGTATGAGTCCAGTCCAGGGGTACTGCCGTATAAGTCCAGTCCAGTGGTGCAGCCATATAAGTCCAGGGGTACTGCCGTATAAGTCCAGGGGTACTGCTGTATAAGTCCAGTCCAGGGGTACTACCGTATAAGTCCAAAGGTACTGCCGTATAAGTCCAGGGGTACTGTTGTATAAGTCCAGTCCAGTGGTGCAGCCGTATAAGTCATGGGGTACTGCCATATAAGTCCAGGGGTACTGCCATATAAGTCCAGTCCAGTGGTGCAGCCATTTAAGTTCAAGGGTACTGCCATTTAAGACCAGAGGTACTGCCATATAAGTCCAGTCCAGTGGTGCAGCCGTATAAGTTCAGGGGTACTGCCATATAAGTCCAGGGGTACTGCCATATAAGTCCAAGGGTACTGCCGTATAAGTCCAGGGGTACTGCTGTATAAGTCCAGTCCAGTGGTGCAGCCATATAAGTCCAGGGGTACTGCCGTATAAGTCCAGGGTTACTGCCATATAAGTCCAGTCCAGTGGTGCAGCCATATAAGTTCAGGAGTACTGCCGTATAAGTCCAGGGGTACTGCCGTATATGTCCAGGGGTACTGCCGTATAAGTCTAGTCCAGTGTTGCAGCCGTATAAGTCCAGGGGTTTTGCTATATAAGTCCAGGCCTTATAAGTTTTAATTTTAAATTGTGGGCCACTTTCGACATTCAGCCACTGTGTGCCACTCCTAGATGGGCCAGGTGTTTGTGCCACACCCTTGTGTCGCTTAGCTTAGTCATACAGCTACCTCATTGCAACTTTTTTTCTTCTTTGCATGATGAGCTGTTTGGGACCTAGTTTTTTTTAAAAAAGTGCCATCCTGTCTGACACTGCAGTGCCACTCCTAGATGGGCCAGGTGTTTGTGCCGCACATTTGTGTCGCTTAGCTTAGTTATACAGCTACCTCATTGCACCGCTTTTTCTTCTTTGCATGATGAGCTGTTTGGGGCCTAGTTTTTGAAAGTGCCATCCTGTCTGCCACTCCTACATGGGCCAGGTGTTTGTGCTTAGTTATCCAGTGACATCGGCGCAACCTTTTGGCCTAAAAACAATATTGTGAGGTGTGAGGTGTTCAGAAATGAGTGGAAATGAATGTTATTGAGGTCAATAATACCGTAGGATCAAAATTACCCCCAAATTCTGTGATTTTAGCTGTTTTTGTGGTTTTTTCAAAAATCATCCAGATCAATAACCAAAACCAAAACCTGAAAGGGTGGTTTTGGCAAAACGAATCCAGATCCAAAACACGAGCGGGGATGCAGGTCCAAAACCAAAGCACAAAACACGAAAAGTGCCTGTCGCATATCTCTAGGTTTTTGTAAATTGAAAGTTATTAATAGCTATACTACAAGTCTTAACATATACTCTTATATTGAAGGAATCTATATGGCAAAAAATGCATGCATCCATTCTATGTTGCCTAAATTGGTCATTACACTTCTACACAATGTTGTTGGATCATCAAATAACATGAATAATTGTGTTTTGATGTAATTATGTATGGTTTAGATAGAATAATGTCCTTCATCACCACATAACATGCATCTATCACATATAATAGTTATTTCCTTTCACACAATATCTTTGCATTTGTTTACATTGGTTCTCTTCAAATTGAAGAATATAAATTACAAGCCAAGAATAACTAGATTTGTAGACAAATCCAGCAAATATGGGTAATATGTATGCACCAGACAGCCTTTTTAGAGATTTGTGCCACATTAAAATCCTCTGTCCCATAACACTATCGTCTCATTTCAGCCAAAAAGCAGCATATGTTCTCTCTGGGGCAGTCATTTATTATAGTGCTGGAACGCAGCAGTGAGGCCAATGGCAAAGCACAAGTAAAAATCTGACTTTGGGGATTTAAGTGAGTAATGCAGTTTTCTTCTACAGTATGTACCTGAAAAGTTTTTTTTTTTTTACTTTTAATTAGAATAGGCTTAAGCAACTTATAACACTACAGTCTCTTTTATGATGACACTTACATTTCAACGATATCAGGCATAGCCCTCATTGCCATCCTACATAAACTAAACTGAAATATTTGTCATTGTAAATAAAATGTGTAATTGTGGCCACTCACTAGGGTTGCCACTTCAGCCCTTTAATTCTGGCTGACTTCAAGACTCCATTTCACCTGGTTTTAATCAGCCACAGAACCTGTGTAATTGGGTGGTCTTCAGTATGCCACCAGCATACCTGCGCCGGGATTCCGACCGGCCACATGCCGACACATATTCTCCCTCTTGGGGTTCCACGACCCCCTTGGAGGGAGAATAAATAGCATTGCGCGCCACCGTGCCCGCAGCATGGCGAGCTCAGCGAGTCCACAAGGGGTTCATTAGTGCTTGCCCAGCTGCCTAGTGGTAGCGCCGGCCCTGGATGGTGCAGATGTAACGTGCAGAGAGATTTAGATTCTGGGTGCGGTGTGTCCAAATTGAAATCTAAATTGCATTGTAAAAATAAATATGTCTAACATTTGTGGGCTACATGCAAAAGCATCCAGTATTTACCATGCAACGAAAAAAATATAAATGTATTTGCTCCCCTTGCATTGCAACATGGGGTTTTCTTTCCAGATACAAAGTGACTTGATTTTTATCCTTTATTTAGAAATCGGAATCAGGCCCACAGTACGGTTGGAGACTGAACCCATATGCTGAGCAAGTGGATCTGTCCAGTTTGGTCACACACACAAAATCTGTTGGAAGAAGATCACAAAGAAGCCTCACAAATCACTATCAGGCATCACACTGATTTTGATATTTTAGCAATTACCAAGTTATATATCATACCTCCCAACATTGATGATATGGGATACGGGACTTTTGCACGGTGAAGCTGCACCCGACCTCAAGAAAGGGGTGTGACCTATGGAAAAATGGGCATGGCTTCATGGGAGTGCCCACTATTGCAGGCCTCACTGAGGGGGCATGCCCAGTGCTCTTGTTTTAAATGTACTTGAACCCTCCAATTTTTTTTGTCTATCACCTGTATACAGCTAACACAGAGTTAAGTCTTTCCTGCAAGATCTGGTTGTAGTACAGTATGTTAAGAATTGAGGCTGGGGCCCATCAGGTTTATACTGGGGGGGTGCGGGCTGCAACCGGGTGTTACCCAACGAGGGGTGATATCAGAGTGCTAGCTCCTTTATAGTGACATCAGCCGGGTGCTGTACTGTAACTTAGGTGCAGCACTCAGCTCCTGTAATAGTGTAGGAGCCGGCGCTGCATACTTGGCAGTCTCTGAGGGCAGCCCAGCATCTCCCGATCCCCGGAGTGGAGTGATAAGAACGGGGTCGGGCACATGGCCACGCCATCTTCATATGACACCACACCCCCTTTGTCGGCATGCAGCAAAGGTTGGCGCAGGGGACCCTTATACTGTTCCGGGGGTCAAAGAGCATAGGAATGCCTCCATTCTGTCAAGAGAATTCCGAAAATGTAATCCATTTGTATTATGCACTTTGTTGTGTGAAGTACTGTGTAAAGTCACTGCCCGCATTTGGCCCTGGTGTGCCATCTTCCAACTGCCATAACAAGCCCTCATTTGGATCTCACGTGGGTGGCCAAATTGTACTTTTTTCTTGTCCCTTGACCATCAACTATAGAAGTAGTTTATTTGTTATCTAGGACATTACTGTATCATGTGGTAGAGCAATTATTTTCAGGAAACTAGCATTAGTTAATTAAAATGCTTGGTTTTCTATTTTATAACTGTACATTTCATTACTTCTGCAAATAGAAGAGAACCTATATTAGCCTGCAGGTTGTGTAACATAATTTTCTATTGTGTTCTCAGTGAAAGCATTTTAAAATGGCACACACTTTTTTTTTTGTCAGGTGTGTCAGTTCCATGGCCAGCTTAATCAGATGTGTAATTTGAAGGTTGTTTTGTGCAAGATAGCATAGGGCACAGTAGCCAAGCAGGTAGAAGATTGTCATCTTATAGGTGATGTAGAGCCATGTAGAGGAAGTCTAAAGGTCCCCATACACTACTGCGTCTTCTCCGAGGGGAGAAGTCGCATACACTCTTCCTTGAACTGCCCGGCAACTTTCTGGGTGGCAGGATCGCATACGATACATTGTATGCAGTCAGAGCTGGTCCTAGGCATAGGCAAACTAGGCAACTGCCTATGGCATTTGGCATGCCTAGGGGCACAAGCAGCTTCTGATGATTAAAATTATATGCGGCATGCCTATATTCTGTGTGTAGCAATTCGTATGCAGATACAGCCACAGTCGCACACAGTATATAGGCATGCAGCATATAATTTGAATCAGCAGAAGCTGCATGTGTATCCTAGCCACATAGCAATGCAAATAAGATACATTTTCATCAAAAATAGGCACCTGCCGTTAGCAGAGTTGCCAGCTGACTTATGCCAGGCATCTCCTGCTGCATGGCGCACTGAGACAAGATTTATGAGGACACATCTGTATCCAAGCAGAGGCAGAGGTCACAGTGTTAGTGGCCATGTGAGTGCTGTGTGTGACTGGGTTGGTTGTGTAATAGTGTTCAGCATATGTATAAGGGGCAATAAGTGTGTCGTGTACTGTATAACTGCATTAATAATGTGCGGCATATGTGTAAGGGACATTATGTGTATAAGGGCATTAATAAAGGTTGGCATAATGTGTAAGGTGCATTATGCTTATAAGGACATTAATAATGTGTGTCATATATGTAAGGGGTATCACTGTGTGGTGTTATGTGTATAAATGCATTACTAATGTGTGGCATTATGCGTATAAGATGCTCTACTGTGTGGCGTAACATGTAGAATCGGCACTACTGTGTGGTCTAGTGTGAATAAAGAGCAATATGGTATGGTGTAATGTGCATAAGGAGCAATTCAGTGTGATGTAATGTGAATAAGGGACACTACTGTGTGATGTAACATGAATTAGGGGCACTTTCACATGATAAGTTGTGAATAAAGTTGCACTACTGTGTGGCATAATTTGAACTGGGGGCACTATTGTGTGGCAATGCCCCTTGCCAGCAAAAACACACACCTTTTTGAGCTGTGCGCCAGATGTGCGCAATGTTCCTAAAATATAGGGGGTGGGAACACCAAAATAAGGACTGCTATGGGTGAGGGGTGATGGTGCTGGAAAAGGGGTGCAGGGTCAGAGGTGGAACTAGCGGTGGTGCTAGGGGGCACCAGCTAAAATCTTGCCTAGGGCATCATTTTGGTTAGGGCTGGCTCTGTATGCAGTCCTTTTGCATACAATGTACTGTATGCAATCCCAGCCAAGGCTGCTGGAGGCTGCCGTATCCGATAAATCTATAGTGTAGCCCTTGCGATCTTCGGCTCCGATCTGATGCGCACGGCACCGTGCATCGGATCGGAATCTGAGGTACAACACATGATATTTGGCATTTTTTATCTGATTTCTCGGCCCGATGCATCAGAATCGGATGAAAAGGGCCCAAATTGCACTACTGTATGGGCACCTTAAGACCCAAAATTTAAAAAAGTTAAATATAGTGTTCTGTCTTAGCCTGACTTTCCACTACTAAGGTAGAATTCAATAACTGTTTATTCCTCAATTACAGACAGCAAATCAGCATATTTATGACAGGGCCCAAATAGGCTCTAACACAGACCAAAAAATGTACAGTGTATATCACGGTGTGTCAGTTACATTTGCTATTACACTGACAGCATTGCTCATAGCCCTGTGCAGTTATACTTTAGATGTCTCTTACATTGGAGCATTGTTAGCCAACAACTCAAGGTAGATTTGAAACTGTTTACAGATATTACTATAATTCAGTGGTCTCCAACCTTAATTGGGGTGTGAGCTACACAAGAAAAATAAAACCTCCTGAAGAGCTACAAAAAATGTTGGCAAAAAAAATAATCTGGCTAATAACCGAAAAATGGAAAGTAATTTAATGAATATTTATTAAATAATTCATAGAAAAACAACAATGAATTTCATTAATACAGTGATATTGGGCGGTAATTCCAAGTTGATCGCAGCAGGATTTTTGTTAGCAGTTGGGCAAAACCATGTGCACTGCAGGGGAGGCAGATATAACATGTGCAGAAAGAGTTAGATTTGGGTGGGTTATTTTGTTTCTGTGCAGGGTAAATACTGGCTGCTTTATTTTTACACTGCAATTTAGATTGCAGATTGAACACACCACAACCAAATCTAACTCCCTCTGCACATGTTATATCTGCCTCCCCTGCAGTGCACATGGTTTTGCCCAACTGCTAACAAAAATCCTGCTGCGATCAACTTGGAATTACCCCCATTGTTGGCAGTAGTTTTATCCTCTTGGTGTCATGCTTGTTGCCAGGGGTGTAATGCTTGTTGCCAGGGGTTGTAATGCTCGTTGCCAGGGGTTTCATGCTCTGGGTGTCATACTCGTTGCCAGGAGTGTCATGCTCATTGCCAGGGGTGTCATGCTTATTGTTAGGGGTGTCATGCTATTGTTGCCAGAGGTTTCATGCTCTGGGTGTCATGCTCATTGCCAGGGGTGTCATGCTCATTGTTAGGGGTGTCATGCTATTGTTGCCAGGGGTTTCATGCTCTGGGTGTTATGCTCGTTGCCAGGGGTTTCATGCTGTGGGTGTCATGCTCATTGCCAGAGAGTAATGCTCATTGCCTGAGGTTTCATTCTTTGGGTGTAATGCTTATTGCCAGAGGTGTAATGCTCGTTGTCAGGGGTGTAATGCTCATTGTCAGGGGTGTCAGGGCACAAGACGCAACTTTGCAGAAAGCTGCATTTTCTCCCAGTGCTGAGAGCTCCTGATCCCGGTGCTGAGCACTACCGGCACTGGGTAATGCTGTAGCGCTGTGATCAATGTCAGGCATCTGTCTCCTCCGAGGTGGAGAAGTGCTATGGATGGGTGGGAGGACTCAGGGAAGTCAATTGCGGACTCCTCCTGAGGTTGGGCAGCAGTGACCCCGGGGGTCAAGCTACTTGGATTATGACAGTGAGCTACATGTCGCGTTGGCGATTGCTGTTATAATTACTTATTTATGAGGCACCACAAATTTCCACAGTGGCATATAGCGCAAAGAGTACAGAATAGATACATGCATAATTATTATGCCGATATTATTATAGCATATATTAATAGGCTGAGATAGTGGATCTAAGAGGAGGGATGAAACAAGAGGAAAGACGGCCCTGCTCATGCAATATTACATTCTGTAAGGAAAGGGGAAGGAGTATGAGTATTGTGGAGATACAGTATAAGGGATTAAGGATGTAGGTGGGAAGACCAGATCATGTTAAGATCTGGTAGGTTATGGTTAAGTTAGTTTGAGAAAATGTTTTAAGCACTGGATTTGGGGTAGGAGTTTGATAGAAGGAGGGGAACATGTTGCATAGGAAAGAGGCAGTGCTAAATAAGTCTGGGAGGAGGGAGATGCCTAGGCTCTAGCCTCTTAAACTATAACTGCTTTGTTTCTTAAGGAAATTGTAGACTGCATACTGGACAAATTTAAAGGATCACTAAACTTATACTTGTGTGATATCCAGAGGCGTAACTAGGGTTTTTGGAGCCCAGGGCAAGATGTAAAATGGCGCCCCCCCCCCCCCCCCCCCCCCAAGGAAAAAAAACATAGCAAAAGAAGCATGTGCGCGCGCCGGAAAAATGGGCGTGTCCACACACCAGAAGGGGTGTGGCCACGCTCCAGAAGGGGTGTGGCCACTGAAAATGGCCCACAGTGCCAGTTACATTGCCCCACAGTGCCAGATACAATGCCCCACAGTGCCAGATACATGCCCCACAGTGCCAGTTACATTGCCCCACAGTGCCAGTTATATTGCCCCACAGTGCCAGTTACATTGCCCCACAGTGCCAATTGCATTGCCCCCCAGTGCCAGATACAATGCCCCACAGTGCCGGATACATGCCCCACAGTGCCAGTTACATTGCCCCACAGTGCCAGTTACATTGCCCCACAGTGCCAGTTACATTGCCCCACAGTGCCAGATACAATGCCCCACAGTGCCAGATACATGCCCCACTGTGCCAGTTACATTGTCCCACAGTGCCAGATACAATGCCCCACAGTGCCAGATACAATGCCCCACAGTGCCAGTTACATTGCCCCACATTGCCAGATACAATGCCCCACAGTGCCAGATACATGCCCCACAGTGCCAGTTACATTGCCCCACAGTGCCAGTTACATTGCCCCACAGTGCCGGATACATGCCCCCCCAGTGCCAGATACAATGCCCCACAGTGCCGGATACATGCCCCACAGTGCCAGTTACATTGTCCCACAGTGCCAGATACAATGCCCCACAGTGCCAGATACATGCCCCACTGTGCCAGTTACATTGCCCCACAGTGCCGGATACATGCCCCACAGTGCCAGTTACATTGCCCCACAGTGCCAGATACAATGCCCCACAGTGCCAGATACATGCCCCACAGTGCCAGTTACATTGTCCCACAGTGCCAGATGCAATGCCCCACTGTGCCAGTTACATACCTCACTGTGCCAGATACATGCCCCACACTGTGCCTGATACATGCCCCACTGTGCCAGTTACATGCCCCACTTTGCCAGTTACATGCCCTACTGTGCCAGTTACATGCCCCACTGTGCTCTCTCCCCCCCCCCCCCCCGGTCACTTATCGAGTCACCGGCGCGGCGGCGGCGCTTGTTCTATGTGAGGGGAGGAGAGCGCCTCTCCTTCCCCTCACCGCTCCAGGACAGGTCTCCGGCGGCTGTGTGGCGCCGGTTCGCTAGCCAATCAGAGCTCGCGGACCGGCAGCCAATCAGGAGCCGGTCCGCAAGCTCTGATTGGCTGACGCCGCCGGAGGCCGGACACAGCAGCGCTGCTGGCAGCGCTGCAACGGCTTTCAGCAGCGGTGAGGGGAGGGAGAGACGGTGCGCTCTCCTCCCCTCACATTTCGGCTTCTGGCGTGACGGGGGCGAGTGGGGCATGATGCCCTGGCCACCGGCGGCGCCCCCCTCTCCTGGGCCTGCCAAGGCACCCAGGGCACGTGCCCCACTCACCCTACCCTAGATACGCCTCTGGTGATATCAGTTTAGTGAAGGCAGACTTAAATAAGTTGGCAAGGGTGCCAAGGTTAACTAGACACTTAAAACACTAAATTAATTACATAATGTTATACTGTTATTCCTTACCCTGCAACAGAGTTTTTATCATTAAGTTGATAAATGCTCTACAGCAGGGCTGGCCAAACTGGTCCTCGAGATCTACCAACAGTTCATGTTTTCCAGGCCTCCTGGAGATCTGTAGAATTGTCTGTTAGGAATGAATGCAGCACATCTTAATTAGTAATGACTACACCTGTGCACCAGCTAGGTGGTCTGGAAAATATGAACTGTTGGTAGATCTCGAGGACTGGTTTGGCCAGCCCTGCTCTACAGTATATGTGATCCAGCCACATCAACTTGTACAGCAGTCATCATCATCAACACCCATAACAGTATATAACATAACAACATTGTCATTCATTAGAGTTTAAACCTTTAACTTTGCCTTTATTTATACTGTGTATTTTGACTAACACATATTGGGGGTCATTCCTAGTTGATCGCTAGCTGCTGTTGTTCGCAGCACAGCGATCAGGCTAAAAACTGGCATTTCTGCGCATGTGTTTGCACCACAATACGCACGCGCGACATACGGGTACAAAGTCCTTTGTGGTTTTACACAGGTTCTAGCAATGTTTTCATCCGCACTGGCCGCCGCAAGAAGATTGAGAGGAAAGGGGCGTTTCTGGGTGTCCACTGACCGTTTTCAGGGAGTGCTTAAAAAACGCAGGCGTGCCAGGGAAAACGCAGGCGTGGCTGGGCGAATGCTGGGCAGATGTGTGACGTCAAAAGCCAACCCTCCAACGCACAGAGTAAGTTCAGGGCTGGTCTTGTTATACACAAAATGTTTTTGCAGGTGCTCTGCTGCACAAGCGTTCGCACTTCTGCAAAGTGAAAATACACTCCCCGGTGGGCGGCGACTATGCGTTTGCACGGCTGCTATAAACTGCTAGCGATCGATCAACTCGGAATGACCCCAATTGCGCACCTCGTCAGCAAGATTGCACAATTCAAAATACACCCTTAAGGCTGCAATTTATACCAAGATTGCAATCTATCCTAAATCAAGCCCAAAATCTATTCAAAAATTATATATATATTTTTTAGATGAAAACTTTTAGATTATTTTTTACACATTAATAAAAATTGCTGAAAGTTTTCGCTTCAAATGATTAAAAGAATAGCACATTAACAAATGTCTCTCATCACTGTAATAAAATCTGGATCTCTGGTTAGAGCTTTGCAGGCTAGGCTGCCATCTAGTTGTGAAATACAAGTCACACACAGTATAAATCAGATTACACTTACCATAATGACTGTTAGGGAAATGGTTAGCCTGGAAACTCCACCAAAATAAGCTGCAGAACCAATTGTTGCAAAAAGCCCAGGATCAATCCATGCCCGGTACTCATCACTTTGGACTCCAAACATATACACCAGAATCACACCGACAAGCCTACCAAACAACGCACCGGTGTACCTACAAGAGATGATACCTGGACAGTCATACGCACAGCACATATGTGTACATATAAGAGTCATGCTGTTTGACTTACAATAAAAACAAAAGTAATGTAACCAATTTGAAAGGCAACCAAACGCTATATTTTATTTAAAAAAATATTTCAATGTTTTTGTAAATATGAAAGGGCCAGTACAGTATATGTAATATTCATGTTATAAGACCTAAGGTTCTATTATAGTGTAGTCAGTCAAATGCAAATCTCACTATTCAGTTTAGTTACTATGCAATGCTCTTCTCTTAACCCAGTATCTCTTCCCAGAACTCTAATCAATTCTACTGATAATCTTTTTACAATACAGCAGCTTGAACCAAGTGACAATTATGTGATATGGATGGTTATGGCAGGTTATAGTGCCAGGCCCAAAAAAAACGAAAAAGACAACAGGGAAAAGGCAAAGAGGTGGCAGATACAATACCCTGAGGAATAACAAGGTTCTGTCTAGCATATATTACATTATATTATATACATTACCAGACTAACCCCGTTGCGTACTAGGCACAAAAAAAATTAAATTTTAATATATGTATTTAATAATGTCTTGTTTTATATACACTGGCGTGCACAGCACATTTTATTAGGGGGTGCACCGTCGGAGGGGTGTGTCTAGGACCGCCTTTTGGGCGTGTCTAGCACTATCTATTAATGGTCAACGCATAAAATATACACCTTTGTACCAATCCTAATAAAGCAGATACATTGTCAGATGTTGTGGTGTGCACCAAACAAGCACCCCTGATGGCATTAACTGCAATTCCACTGCTCCTCATCAGCCTGGTCTGGCTCCCCCTCTCTTTCACCTGCAAGCTGCAGCAGCTTACTTACAAATCAGTCACTCACTGACACTGACAGTCGCAGACTAGTACTGCTGCTGCTGGAAAAACTAGTGACGTGTCAATGCTGCTGCCGGCTGTCTGCCAGTATTAAATTTGTCTTCCTAAGAGGAACGCTGGCTGCATGCTGCTCCTCATCAGTGGCTGGCATTGGCATAGCATAGAAGGAGAGAGGTGTGTATGTGGTGGGTGTGACGGGAGGGCATGTGAGCAGCATGACATAATCACGTCACATCACGCTGTTTTTGTACATGGTGGTGGAGCTGGGAATTTGAAAGCCGGTGGCAGTGGCACCCTTGATTAACCCAGGCGTCCAGTCAGTAATGCAGTCCTGACAGGGTGCAGCGCAGAGGGGACAGTAATCAGCCTGCTCGGCGATCGCTGCATCAGGCATGTGAGATCGTGGTGCCAGACATTAGGGGGTGCCTGTGCGCACCAGGAACCCCCCCTGCGCACACCTATGTTTATATATGTATTTATTACTTGTTTAGTATTAAATGGCTACATGTAGAAATACTTTGTGAAAACACACTAGCTGAATGACCCTAGATGATATTTGTTTAGGGAATACTGAGCAAAAATAAGTATTTAAATTATCTGCTATTTCCTTGTCTCCGTCCACTAAATTCTCACTCTTTGTCCCAAGTCTCAGTATTCCTCCATTTTATTTTCTTCTTTTACATCCGGATTGCTGCAGATACCTGTGGTCAACTAGGATCATGTGTGGGTCCAGCGGTACCGTAGTCCCAGGTGGGGGTCCAGGGGAAAACGCGTTTCACCCGGTAAACGGGCTTGTTCACTTCCAGGTAATGCCCCTGGACCCCCACCTGGGACTACAGTACCGCTGGACCCACACATGATCCTACTTGATCACAGGTATCCGTAGGAGTTTGGCAGCAATCCGGATGCTACCTCATCTCCACGGCTAGTTTATAGCCACACTTTTTTGAGTCCAGCACATATATGTTTTCTCTCCTTATTTTTTCTGTTTACCATACAGTTTGTCCAATACAAGCACAACGAACCAGCCAAAACATCCAAGCTGCCGGCTCCTCCTCCATTCTTTAGCTCATCCCCCAGGAGTCTGGGGAATAGCAGTGTGCATGATCATCATTATCGATATTGTCACCCTTTCTTTTTCTATACTTCCTACATATTATGTTTCAGGAAGTTTATCCCTGGAACTTTAGGGCATATAAATTATCATATCATTTATGTTATAGTTTCTATCAATTGTTGTGCAATAGTCTCTCGATTTGGCGAATTTCTAATTTGAGCCATAATCAGTGCATTAGTCACTATGTACTTTCCATGTAGGGGTCTTTTGCAATACAATAATAACATTTAAAGACCTAGTGAATGAATATTTGTAATTGCATTACTCATTTTCATATTTTGCTCTGCTTTGTGGAGTCTTTTTCTTTAACTGTACTTATTCGGTGAACTCTCATCTGAGATCCAGGAGTATATTCCTGCCTAACACAGACAGCAGATTCACCAAACTATAATTTATTTTTCCCTTTACTGTAACTACTGTTCTGCATATCTATATAATTTCTCATACGTCCTAGAGGATGCTGGGGACTCCAAAAGGACCATGGGGTATAGACGGATCCGCAGGAGCCTGGGCACACTATAAAGACTTAAACTGGGTGTGAACTGGCTCCTCCCTCTATGCCCCTCCTCCAGACCTCAGTTAGACTTTGTGCCCAGGAGTGATGGGTCACACACTAGGGGAGCTCTCCTGAGTTTCTCTAAAGACTTTATTGTTAGGTTTTTTATTTTCAGGCAGACCTGCTGGCTACAGGCTCCCTGCATCGTGGGAGTGAGGGGAGAGAAGCAGGACCCACTTCTTCTTAGTTTAAAGGCTCTGCTTCTCGGCTACTGGACACCGTTAGCTCCAGAGGGTTCGATCACTTGGTGCGCCTAGCTGCTTGTTCCCGGAGCCACGCCGTCAATCCCCCACAAAAGCCGGAAGAAAGAAGCCGGGTGAGTATTGGAAGAAAAGAAGACTTCAGTGACGGCAGAAGACTTCAGTAACGGAGGTAACAGCAGCAGTAGGGCTGCGCTCCATGCTCCCACACACCAACGTCTCTGGCAGGGTGCAGGGCGCTGGGGGGGAGCGCCCTGGGGGCATGTCTCTGATGGTCTATAATGCTGGTGGGGGACATATTACGGTGCCTGGGCACAGTGTATGTTCACCCCGCCAGCGTGTCGCAGGGGGGAGAGACAGCGGTAGCGCTGCGCTCCCGGCTCCCGTGCTTTCCATCACCTGCAGGGTGCAGGGCGCTGGGGGGGAGCTCCGTGGGCAGCATATAATAAAATCTGTAATATCACTGGCGGGGGGACATACTTCGGTGCCCACCCCGCCAGTGCGCCGTCAACGGGAGGGAACAGCAGCGGTAGCGCTGCGCTCCCGGCTCCCGCACTCCACCGGGCCTGCATGGCGTTGGGGGGGAGCGCCCTGGGCAACATTTAAAAAATGTGATCACTGATGGGGGGGACATGCTTCGGCGCCCGCCCCGCCAGTGCGCCGCGAACGGGAGGGAGAGGCAGCGGTAGCGCTGCACTCTCTGCTCCCGCTCCCCGTCGGCCTCCAGGGTGCAGGGCGCTGGGGGGGAGCGCCCTGGGCGGCATTGATAAAAGGATCCCGTGCGGGGGAACATACCCGGACACCGGGTGTCTTCGCCCCGCCGGGAGACCGCAGCGTGCACGCTGCGGTCCATAGCTCCCACACACCAACGGCTTCCGTGGGTGCAGGGTGCAGGAGGGGCGCCCTGGGCTGCGTTGGGACAAAAAAGTAAGTTATACAGGGGGTTACCCCCTGTATATAGGGTCCCCAGCTAGTTTTTAGGGGGTTATATATTTATATATATATTTAATTGAGCGGGCTTAAGCGCGCCGGGAGGGGGCGGAGCTTAGCCCTCACAGAGGAGTCAGCGCCATTTTCCTCAGGTCCCCACCAGGATTTACTGTATAGTAAGAAGGAGGGGGGGCACAGAGTGTTTAATGCTATATGGGTGTCATATAGCATTATGTTTAATAATGGACACATACTCCTTGTTGTGATACATAAACTCAATGTTTCCCTGTTTTCTACCCACTATCGGTTAGTCGACATATGTCGACAGGTGTTAGGGCTTTGTCACAAGCTGGATAACTGTCGGCTTCGCCGACGCTTGGCGGTACTTGATTAAAAAAAATTAAGTATTAGCAGGTTGGTTTTGTGTGCTTGAAAACAAGTCAACGCGCTAGGGGAGACACAGTTGTTGGTGGATGCCCTGTCGGCATCAACGGTATTTCCGGGGTACAAAAATTAACAGGCTGTTATTGCCTTGTACCTGTATTGGTATATATATATATATATATATATATATTTATAGGTATATGTGGGGGGAGTGTTATTGATATTGTATATGTATACTTCCCTCAGACCCCTCGGGGTTTTAAGATTATTATTATTTTTTGCCTGCTTACTACTCCTTGCTGTCGACATTTACTCAGTTTCTGTCGACCATAACGTTCCTGGTAGATCCACATCGGGGGTACGTCAGTTCATGGTCATACATATTCACAACACATTGCTGGGACCTGACGGGTCTGGACAATCCACTTGCGTATAGGTTATATCTATATGTATATATATGTAGATATATAGTTATATATGCATGGTTAGGATATGTGTGTTTTATTGTGTATTACATGATGTATATCCATGAATGCTAAGATAATGGTATTCTTCTCATGTGCTGATCGCTCTGTTGATTAAGCTCTAGATTGGCCGTGACGAGTTGGTTTTTGATCCTCTCAAGGAGTCCGAATATTATTCTCTTCCCGACGCGGAGAGAACATTACAGCAGTCAACTCCTGGTCGACGCAGAGCCCGGTCGCAAAGGATCATACACAGGAAGCTAAGTGATATTTTATTTCTATACTTTGGCCTTATTTGCATTGCATGCACATGAGGGAGGGTTGTATTCGGGTAGGCATCCGATAGAATTACCCTACCCAGAGTGGGTAAGCTTGCTTATGTTGATTCTACTTATAACTTTGCAGCAGGTTGCTGCGTGACAGCAGGAGTTGTAGCCGGGAAAATGCTGAGGTTGTCTCCGAGAGATACTCGTGGGAGGTAGACAGCTGTTTGGTGAGCCCTCTGTTCAGTCACTCTCGGCGGATACACCTGGTAAGTCTACCTTCGTGAGTTAGCCTCCTTCACAACGGTTGGTGACGCATTCTTTTGTGGGATGCAGTCGTTTTAACCGGTTCGATACCGTTCTTTTTTCCTTTTCTGTGCAGACAGTGGAAGGTTGGAAGGTAAGAGTTCTGCAGCCTTGGTAGGTTCGCAGAAGTGAATGTCGTTTTCTGTTCCAACACATCCACCACTTGTCGCTGAGTCTATCTGGCTAGTTCCCACTCCGGTGAGCGCTCGTCTAAAAATTTCAGTTAGTCCAGGAATAGACTAAGACTTGTGAGTTATTTATAGAATCAAAAGGGGGAGCATTCTGAGTTACGGCTGTTCCCCTTACGGTTTTTTCTAATGGATCTTGCCGTTCCCCTCTGGTTGGGGAGGTAGTACGCTACGTCATTCAGAGGTGCGTCAGGTTCAGGACATTGTCCGGTTGTCCCTGTATAAAGGTGCAAATCGTTGTTTCTCTCTGACTGTTCTTCGACACAGGGATTGGCTGTTGTTCCCACCGACACAGTTGTCGGAGGTGGGTTTCAGAGTAGATACTGCCCGGTTAATGTTCGGGGTTTTTTCCTGTGGAAAGAGGTCTGAGGATACATTGTTGGATCAGCTTTGCTGGGACACTTCATCAATATGTTCTGTTACTAAAACAGATGGGTGCGGCCTACGAGGCCTGTTTTGGTGAGCAGGTCTACTGCCAGAGTGGCTTTCAAGGGGCCAGTTGAAATTTTGGTCCGAGTTTCACCTGCACATGCACCGGAATATAATCCTAAAGGCCAGGACATCACTCCTGTGGTGTCTGCTCGGTTCTCTCCTTCTAGAGGGATGAAGGTTCGGGATCCAAGGTTAGATCTTGGTATCCGTGCACAAGGATCTCCGAGGCTGGGGAGCAGGCCTTGCAAGAGACGTATTTCCAGAGGTTAAGGTTAAGTTGGAAAGCTTGTCTGCAATAAGCTTTCTTGATTTAAGACATATTTTCGACGAACGTATTCTTCGTGTTCGGCCCATGTTAGTTCTGCCAGACCACTTATCAGCAATGGCGTGAGTAAGCCGCTATGACGGAACAAGGAGCAAAGCGGCAATTGCAGAAGATGCACAGTTTTGCCGTGGGGCAAAAAGTCTGGTAGTATTCGTTCCGGTGGTTAGCGAAGGAGAAATAGATTTCCTCTGCTGACGCGATCTCCATCCGGGGGAAAAATTCAGTCATCGTCGAGAAGTTTTCATAGACGTGTCAACTTTTGTGGAGGGTCGCAATTGGTCATGTTGGTGTCTCGCTTCAACGAGAGGCCTCAGGGATATTGTTTCAGTTCAAGGGACACCCTCGTGACACCGTGGGTGTTTTTTAGTCGGTCTATGTGGCCTCTCCAATTTCATTTTTTCGGAAGGTGATAAACATTAGAAGAACATAGGTTCAGGCGATCCTCTCGGATCTGATTTAGCCAAGGAGTTTTTGCTATCCAGTTTTTCATGATTTGCTCATGGGAGTTTCCTGCCCTCTTCCTTTTACGTGAGGAACTGTTACAACTAGATCAGGGCGTGTATCAAGACTTACCACGACTGCGTCTGACGGCGTGGCGGTTGAATGCCATATTCTAAGCCGGAAGGATGTTCTCAGTGAAGCCGTTTCCTCAATGTTTCAGGCTAGGACAGAAGTAACGGCAAAGCCTTTCCGCCGCGTTTGGCGTATTTCTGTGTCTTGGTGTGAATCCAGGATGGTTCCTACGGAAGACTTTCTGCTAGGTCGTTCTTATCCATACTTACAAGCCATTGTGGATGCAGGCCTACAGTTAGGCTCCATTTCGGTGCAGTATGGCCTTATTATTTTCTTTAAAAAATTCTCTCTTGGAAAGTGGTCATGCTATTGGCTTTGGCGTCCGTATGGTGGGTGTCGGACGTGGTGGGTTTGTCTCACAAGAGCCTTGTTTGATCTTCCAGGTAGACAGAGAGGACTTGTGAACTCGGATTGTAGTTCTACCAAAGAGTGGTTTCTGGGTTTCCCAGAAAACAGTCTATTTTTGATGCCGGTGGTTCCTTCGGCATTAGCTGATTCAAAGTCTTTTGGTGTTACCGGGGAGTTGAATATTTAGGTTGCCAATTTGGCTCAGTTTGGAGAAATAGAGGCTCTGTTTCTCCAGTATGCTCCCAACATGCTTGGGGCGACTGCAGTATGCAGTCTGTTACACGCTGAATTTGTGATACTATTTGGCATGTTGTTCGATGGTTGGATTGCCGTGACCGAAGTAGGTGGAGGTCCATTCTTCTGGGAAGATGGGCTTATCTTGGGCGGATGCCCGGGGAGTCTAGGCGGTTCAACTTTGCCGAGCGAATTATTGGTCGGGATCAAACGCTTTTGCTATGCTCTACGAGTTTGATACCATGATTGTTGGGGACCTTTTGTTTTCTCATTCGGTGCTGCAGAGTCGTCCGCACTCTCCCGCCCGTTTTGGAGCTTTGGTATAAACCCCATGGTCCTTTTGGAGTCCCCAGCATCCTCTAGGACGTATGAGAAAATAGGATTTTGGTACCTACCGGTAAATCCTTTTCTCTTAGTCCGTAGAGGATGCTGGGCGCCCGTCCCAGTGCGTACGGTGTCTGCAGTTAGTGTTTTTGGTTACACCCTGGTGGTGTGTCTTCTCTGTCAGGGTGGTTGCTACCGTTTTTTTCATGCCATGGCATGCAGGGTCTTATTTTTGCTTATGTGGACACACGGTTTGTGTTGCATATTCTCTCAGCATATGGCTGTGTTTTGTTCATGCTGTGGGCTGGTATTCTACTGAATGCCACGTTCTACGGTGTGTCTGAGGTGTGAGCTGGTAGGACACTCACCGTGTTTATAACAATAAATTCTTTCCTCAAAATGTCCATCTCTCCTGGGCACAGTTTTCTAACTGAGGTCTGGAGGAGGGGCATAGAGGGAGGAGCCAGTTCACACCCAGTTTAAGTCTTTATAGTGTGCCCAGGCTCCTGCGGATCCGTCTATACCCCATGGTCCTTTTGGAGTCCCCAGCATCCTCTACGGACTAAGAGAAAAGGATTTACTGGTAGGTACCAAAATCCTATTTTTTGTGATTCTCTTCCCCTCTTTTTTTCATGCCCTTTTTTCTCGTCCTCTCATTATTTCTCTAATATTTCAGGTGCTCTCTCATTAGTGTTCCATATCGGTTCAGTGACTCTACTACCATACCACACCCAATATGCCCAATCTCGTCTGATCTTGGAAGCCAAGCAGTTTGGGCTTGGTTATTACCTGGAAGGGTGACCTCCAAGGAATACCGAGTGTTGTAGGGGCCTATGGAACCACTAGGACGGTATAACCATAACAACACTAACAGCAGAAGCACCGCTATCTTTCTTCCGTACCTATCCTCTAAAGGCCCACATTCACAGGCCGATGTGGGAGAGATGTGTGCTGAGCGAACCGCTCAGCACACATCTCTCCCACCGCTCAGCACAGCGCGATGTGTGCTGAACGTGCGGGGGGAGACGGGGGGGGGCGCTCATTTCATCCAGCGGGTGAAATGAGCGACCTGCTAGATTGGCCAATCTAGCACCAGCGATAGCGATGTGCGGGCTGTGCATCGCTATCGCTGTGGGGGTACACACGGAGCAATCATGCTTAAAATCTAAGCAATCTAGTCAGATTGCTTAGATTATCGCTCCGTGAGTACCCCCCTTAACAAATATAACTGCTGAGGATACATAATCGGTACCATATATCTCTAAGCAATACCGGTAATACTAAAAGGAGGAGTACCGCTATCTTTCTTCTATACCTGCAATAAGCCAACTGTTTAGGATATATATTTGGTACCATATATACCCAGGTGGGGCTCCCTGGTATGCCCGGCCCATTGTGGCCTCACTAATACAGTTCATCTGTACTGATCAGGGCGGTAGGATGCAGCCCGAATTATGACTGCAAACCCGCAACCTATAATGAATGGAGAGTGACCAGAACATACACCCATCCTTCTAGCCATATTAATTTAGATAAGCATTTGTGCATATCAATAACAATAAGAATCCAGTGTTGTGAAGCTGTATTGTAATTTTTTGTTAATTGTATTTATCTACTATGTTTACTTCGCATATCTAGATATCTATGATAATATCTCCAACCAGTTGCAGTGAGGTATTTAACTATCTTAATGGCAGTCTTATTAAAAGCTAAGTTTTAATATTAACACATAACATTTGGCATTTACCGTTTGTGAAGAGTGCGCCCATAAAAAGAGTCTTCTTTTCTTTCCCTGTATATACCTGGACACAGGAGCAGTGTGGAGATGTGTCCTGTTCCCCAGGACACATCCCAGCTACAGCACGCGGGGGATCTGTGTCCCCTGCGGGAGGGCGTGTATGACAGCGCTGGGGCAGCTTGTCTGTCCCCAGCGCCTGTCGGTGTGCAGGAGCGGCGGGTGTCCGGTGCAGGGATTAGACTCTTCCCTGCACTGGACCGGAGGCTGCAGAGGCATTCAAATATTGGCGCCCTCCGGGAGCCAATCGCGGCTCCCGGAGCGGCGGCCAATCAGAGAAGGGCGCGGCGAGCCAATCGGCGCTCGGCGCGTCATAGGCCCCGCCCCCGGCATCTGACGTCAGACGCTGGGCGGGAGCCGAAGACTCGGGGCGCGCGGAAGAGCTCAGAAGACGCCGGGCGGGAGCCGAAGGGGACAGCCGCGCGTAGGAGCGCTGAAGAAGAGGACGCTGCCAGGAGAAGATGAGAGGCCGCGCCGAAGAGCGGTGAAGAGCTCCGGTGGCTGCTGAAGAGGCCAGAAGACGTTAAGCTGCAGAAGGAAGATGTCCAGCTGCGGCTGAACGCTGAAGAGCGGAGGCGGCGCCGCTGGCCAGGACGGGTCAGCGGCAAAAGAAGGCGCCGGAGACCCCCGGTGCAGGTGAGGCCTCAGTGAGGCAACTTCCACCCCCCTCCCCTTTCCTCCCTAGACCATCAGGGACGGGCATTAGGCCCGGGAGCACAGTTCAGGCACTAGGCCTGTGGCGCAGATAGGAGTTTGGGGTCACCATTTGATTCGGTGGTTTGGGCGTTAGGCCCAAGCCACCTTAACGGCGTAGTAGGCGGGCAATAGGCCCGAGGGGCAAAATCAGGCGATAGACCTGGGGGACATTACCTGGGGGACATTAGAGGGCATTAGGCCCTAGTTTAGTTGGCGACCGCTAGGGATTTAAGGTGACCCTGGCCACTAGGCCCAGGTCACCCAACGGGTGACAAGTTAGGCGGGCGCTAGGCCCGTGGGTGATGTCAGGCCTCTGTCCTGTGTGCAAATAGGGGGCACTAGGCCCAGTCAATAAGTGGCCCTCCCCAAAGGTGGATGAAGGTGGCACTGAGCACTAGGCCCAGTCCACCCCAAGGTGTTTAGGTAGGCAGGCCCGCTCGACCTGAGCCCCTGGAAAGACAGCGTATGGGAGGTGGGTGAGCTGTGCGGCCCCCACTACCTGGTGTTCTGATTCAGGTACTTAAAGGGACAGCACCGTGGTAGTTGCTTGCACTGTGTATTGTGATGTATGTTGTTACCGTGCAGGGCAAAGTGTAAGCTTGTTAAGTCTGTGTTTCGTTTTGTTGTACCACACCCACAGAGCTAGTTTGAGGGCTCTGCCGTTGTAGTTAGTATAGGGGTGTTACACTAGGTTGGAGTTAGGCCCTGCACGGCTGTTTGTTGGTTTGTTTGCCTCCTTACAGGGACCTGGAAGAGGAGAAGACGTTCGCCGTGCGGAACTGACGGTGAGTAGCATCTGTGTACGTTTGTCCCTTTGTCTGTCCCCGAGCGCCGGAATAGGGGTTTGCTCACGGACGTGAGCAAACCCTTTCATCACACTACGCGCGATTGTGTGAATTCTGGGTGGCTGAGGCTTTGTGCCAGTGATGACCTTTCACCCAACCGGTGAAGGTCGCCGTCACCCCTGGGGTATCCCCTTTTCCGGTGGAAGAAGGGTTGATACCCACCCTTAAGGTAGTCTATTTTCTCCTCAGCTCGTTCGTCCGTCAGCTCCGAGAGGGAATCGCCGTGTCCGGATCCGACTGAAGATTTCCAGGTACGTTGAAGGTTCCGGTACCTGAAGGTGAGAGAGTGCGGCGCCTGGTGAGTAGCGAAACTACACCTGCACGGCAGCAGGCTCCACCACACCGCCACCCTCTTACAGCAGGGCCAGATTAATAATGGGGCGGATGGAGCTATAGCTCCAGGCCTCCACTTAAAAGTAGGCCCATCATCATGGCAGCATGATGATCACTAGCAAGTTGGACACATGGTCAACCATAAATCATAACTATTAAGATTGTATTTCTATTTTTCTTACAAAATTATGTAATTTGTTTATATTTTTACATATTTATGGGGACATTGGAGCTGATAATGTAGGGGATGTACACGCCCACATGGCATGCATCACACCCACACAACACTGATCTCACCTCCCCCACTTCTCACAATAGGCCCTTGCATATTTTGAATTCCAGGCCCATGTGGCCCTTAATCCGGCTCTGCACAGTGCACTAGATCAGGCATCCAACAGCTGTCTAATCACTGACAGCCTGCTGGCAGTATTCAGCCAGCCCAGTGCTCTGATATTTTTTCAGTGGAGGTCGCGGTCCACAGGAAATGCCCTTTATACAGCCTTATCGGCAGGGCGCCCCCTGAGACCCACAGGGCACTAAGCAGCCGTCTTGGTTGCCTTGTGGTAAATCCTCCACTGGCCACATGCACCACAGAAACAGAGGAGTCTGCCCCACCTGTACCACAGCAACAGCAGAGTCTGCGCCACCTGCACTACAGCAACAGCACAGAGTGCGCCACATGCACTACAGCAGCAAGAGAGTCTGCGTCCCCTGCATCACAGCAGCAGCAGAGTCCGCACCACCTTCACCATAACATTAGCATAGAGTGTGCCACATGCACTACAGCAACAGTGGAGTCCGCACAATCTGCACTATAGTATCAAAGGTGTCTGCGCCATCTGTATTATAGTAACGGTAGAGTCAGCACCACCTGCCCCACAGCAACAGCAAAGAGCGTAACACATGCATCACAGCAAAAAATAAGTCTGCACCACAGCAACAGTGTATCCTGCACCACATGCACCACAACAACAGCAGAGTCTGCACCACCCACACTACAGCAACATCACAGAGTGCACCACCTGCATTAGAGCAACAGCAGAGTCCAAGCCATCTGCACTGCAGAAACAATGGAGTCTGCCCCACCTGCATCACAGCGACAGCAGAGTCTGCGCCACCTGCACTGCAA
This sequence comes from Pseudophryne corroboree, assembly GCF_028390025.1. Taxonomy (NCBI): domain Eukaryota; kingdom Metazoa; phylum Chordata; class Amphibia; order Anura; family Myobatrachidae; genus Pseudophryne; species Pseudophryne corroboree. The sequence continues at coordinate 657,838,380 of NC_086448.1, read as the reverse complement.
TAACAGCCTAGTGTCTTCCTTGTACCTTTGTTAAGATATGGCCACTGTGACTGGGGGCAGTGGTTAATTTCCCAATAGGCACGTGAGGTACGTGCCTATGGGGGACAATTGGATGCTTGTTTAGTACTGTCAGACCGAAATTTACCAGTAACTGCTAAATATTTCCACTCTACTGTACCATACGGTATCTTGAGTGGAGTCCAAATGGTTAAGACTGCCCCTGTAAGCTGTCCTTCTTAGTAAATATGTATACATAATTAAAAACAAAACAAAATGTCATAGTTCATGGCTTTTTTTATAATTATCTTAAATTGCCAATCATCAAATGAGTGCTTATAACCAATCAATACAAATAATAAAATTAGGCAGGGGGCAACCAATACTGTTGTGAATAGGGGCGCCATGACCCTTAAATTCACCCCTAACTGGGATGCTGCGATAGAGGTCACAGAAGCATGCCGAAACACTCCCATAACATGCCTATGCCACTTTCTCCACTCTGAACCACCCATTTCACCATGATAAAAAATACCAATTCTTTACGCAAATGTGTATGCATTGGAGTAACTTCTAAAGGCAGTGGAAGCATTGGCCTCCAACTACCAGCTGTCAGGGGGCACCAAGGAGGGATAAAGGACCAAGGGGCTGCTAAGCAAAGACAGATCTGTCAACACACATTTCTTAAGTGATTTGCTGCAGTCACTGGTGACTGCTGTCCTTGCTAACAAGCCCCCTTAATAGCAGCAGAGCAGGACACATCAAAGTGTGTATATAGTAGAGATGAGCGGGTTCGGTTTCTTTGAATCCGAACCCGCACGAACTTCACTTTTTTTTCCACGGGTCCGAGCGACTCGGATCTTCCCGCCTTGCTCGGTTAACCCGAGCGCGCCCGAACGTCATCATGACGCTGTCGGATTCTCGCGAGGCTCGGATTCTATCGCGAGACTCGGATTCTATATAAGGAGCCGCGCGTCGCCGCCATTTTCACTCGTGCATTGAGATTGATAGGGAGAGGACGTGTCTGGCGTCCTCTCCATTAGAATAGAGATAGATAGATTAGATAGAGAGAGATTGTGCAGAGTCGCAGACAGAGTTAGTTTACCACAGTCAGTGACCAGTGCAGTTGCTAGTTAACTTTTATTTAATATAATATATCCGTTCACTTCTCTCTGCTATATCCGTTCTCTGCCTGAAAAAAAAAACGATACACAGCACAGTCAGTCACACAGTGTGACTCAGTCTGTGTGCACTCAGCTCAGCCCAGTGTGCTGCACAGTCATCAATGTATAAATTAAAAGCTTATAATTAATTGTGGGGGAGACTGGGGAGCACTGCAGGTTGTTAGCAGGAGCCAGGAGTACAATTATATTAATTAACAGTGCACACTTTTGCTGCAGGAGTGGTGACCAGTGCCTGACCACCAGTATAGTATTGTTGTATACTACTAATATCTCTTTAAATATCAACCAGTCTATATTAGCAGCAGACACAGTACAGTGCGGTAGTTCACGGCTGTGGCTACCTCTGTGTCGGCACACGGCAGGCAGTCCGTCCGACCAGAATTGTATTATTTATTATTATATACCTACCACCTAACCGTGGTTTTTTTTTCATTCTTTATACCGTCATAGTGTCATCCTAATTGTTACGAGTATACTACTATCTCTTTATCAACCAGTGTACAGTGCGGTAGTTCACGGCTGTGGCTACCTCTGTGTCGGCACACGGCAGGCAGTCCGTCCGACCAGAATTGTATTATTTATTATTATATACCTACCACCTAACCGTGGTTTTTTTTTCATTCTTTATACCGTCATAGTGTCATCCTAATTGTTACGAGTATACTACTATCTCTTTATCAACCAGTGTACAGTGCGGTAGTTCACGGCTGTGGCTACCTCTGTGTCGGCACACGGCAGGCAGTCCGTCCGACCAGAATTGTATTATTTATTATTATATACCTACCACCTAACCGTGGTTTTTTTTTCATTCTTTATACCGTCATAGTGTCATCCTAATTGTTACGAGTATACTACTATCTCTTTATCAACCAGTGTACAGTGCGGTAGTTCACGGCTGTGGCTACCTCTGTGTCGGCACACGGCAGGCAGTCCGTCCGACCAGAATTGTATTATTTATTATTATATACCTACCACCTAACCGTGGTTTTTTTTTCATTCTTTATACCGTCATAGTGTCATCCTAATTGTTACGAGTATACTACTATCTCTTTATCAACCAGTGTACAGTGCGGTAGTTCACGGCTGTGGCTACCTCTGTGTCGGCACACGGCAGGCAGTCCGTCCGACCAGAATTGTATTATTTATTATTATATACCTACCACCTAACCGTGGTTTTTTTTTCATTCTTTATACCGTCATAGTGTCATCCTAATTGTTACGAGTATACTACTATCTCTTTATCAACCAGTGTACAGTGCGGTAGTTCACGGCTGTGGCTACCTCTGTGTCGGCACATGGCAGGCAGTCCGTCCGACCAGAATTGTATTATTTATTATTATATACCTACCACCTAACCGTGGTTTTTTTTTCATTCTTTATACCGTCATAGTGTCATCCTAATTGTTACGAGTATACTACTATCTCTTTATCAACCAGTGTACAGTGCGGTAGTTCACGGCTGTGGCTACCTCTGTGTCGGCAGTCGGCAGGCAGTCCGTCCATCCATAATTGTATTATTATTATAATATATACCACCTAACCGTGGTTTTTTTTTCATTCTTTATACCGTCATAGTGTCATACTAGTTGTTACGAGTATACTACTATCTCTTTATCAACCAGTGTACAGTGCGGTAGTTCACGGCTGTGGCTACCTCTGTGTCGGCAGTCGGCAGGCAGTCCGTCCATCCATAATTGTATTATTATTATAATATATACCACCTAACTGTGGTTTTTTTTGCATTCTTTATACCGTCGTCATAGTGTCATACTAGTTGTTACGAGTATACTACTATCTCTTTATCAACCAGTGTACAGTGCGGTAGTTCACGGCTGTGGCTACCTCTGTGTCGGCAGTCGGCAGGCAGTCCGTCCATCCATAATTGTATTATTATTATAATATATACCACCTAACCGTGGTTTTTTTTTTCATTCTTTATACCGTCGTCATAGTGTCATACTAGTTGTTACGAGTATACTACTATCTCTTTATCAACCAGTGTACAGTGCGGTAGTTCACGGCTGTGGCTACCTCTGTGTCGGCAGTCGGCAGGCAGTCCGTCCATCCATAATTGTATTATTATTATAATATATACCACCTAACCGTGGTTTTTTTATACCACCTAACCGTGGCAGTCCGTCCATAATTGTATACTAGTATCCAATCCATCCATCTCCATTGTTTACCTGAGGTGCCTTTTAGTTCTGCCTATAAAATATGGAGAACAAAAAAGTTGAGGTTCCAAAATTAGGGAAAGATCAAGATCCACTTCCACCTCGTGCTGAAGCTGCTGCCACTAGTCATGGCCGAGACGATGAAATGCCAGCAACGTCGTCTGCCAAGGCCGATGCCCAATGTCATAGTACAGAGCATGTCAAATCCAAAACACCAAATATCAGAAAAAAAAGGACTCCAAAACCTAAAATAAAATTGTCGGAAGAGAAGCGTAAACTTGCCAATATGCCATTTACCACACGGAGTGGCAAGGAACGGCTGAGGCCCTGGCCTATGTTCATGGCTAGTGGTTCAGCTTCACATGAGGATGGAAGCACTCAGCCTCTCGCTAGAAAACTGAAAAGACTCAAGCTGGCAAAAGCACCGCAAAGAACTGTGCGTTCTTTGAAATCCCAAATCCACAAGGAGAGTCCAATTGTGTCGTTTGCGATGCCTGACCTTCCCAACACTGGACGTGAAGAGCATGCGCCTTCCACTATTTGCATGCCCCCTGCAAGTGCTGGAAGGAGCACCCGCAGTCCAGTTCCTGATAGTCAGATTGAAGATGTCAGTGTTGAAGTACACCAGGATGAGGAGGATATGGGTGTTGCTGGCGCTGGGGAGGAAATTGACCAGGAGGATTCTGATGGTGAGGTGGTTTGTTTAAGTCAGGCACCCGGGGAGACACCTGTTGTCCGTGGGAGGAATATGGCCGTTGACATGCCAGGTGAAAATACCAAAAAAATCAGCTCTTCGGTGTGGAGGTATTTCACCAGAAATGCGGACAACAGGTGTCAAGCCGTGTGTTCCCTTTGTCAAGCTGTAATAAGTAGGGGTAAGGACGTTAACCACCTCGGAACATCCTCCCTTATACGTCACCTGCAGCGCATTCATAATAAGTCAGTGACAAGTTCAAAAACTTTGGGTGACAGCGGAAGCAGTCCACTGACCAGTAAATCCCTTCCTCTTGTAACCAAGCTCACGCAAACCACCCCACCAACTCCCTCAGTGTCAATTTCCTCCTTCCCCAGGAATGCCAATAGTCCTGCAGGCCATGTCACTGGCAAGTCTGACGAGTCCTCTCCTGCCTGGGATTCCTCCGATGCATCCTTGCGTGTAACGCCTACTGCTGCTGGCGCTGCTGTTGTTGCCGCTGGGAGTCGATGGTCATCCCAGAGGGGAAGTCGTAAGCCCACTTGTACTACTTCCAGTAAGCAATTGACTGTTCAACAGTCCTTTGCGAGGAAGATGAAATATCACAGCAGTCATCCTACTGCAAAGCGGATAACTGAGTCCTTGACAACTATGTTGGTGTTAGACGTGCGTCCGGTATCCGCCGTTAGTTCACAGGGAACTAGACAATTTATTGAGGCAGTGTGCCCCCGTTACCAAATACCATCTAGGTTCCACTTCTCTAGGCAGGCGATACCGAGAATGTACACGGACGTCAGAAAAAGACTCACCAGTGTCCTAAAAAATGCAGTTGTACCCAATGTCCACTTAACCACGGACATGTGGACAAGTGGAGCAGGGCAGGGTCAGGACTATATGACTGTGACAGCCCACTGGGTAGATGTATGGACTCCCGCCGCAAGAACAGCAGCGGCGGCACCAGTAGCAGCATCTCGCAAACGCCAACTCTTTCCTAGGCAGGCTACGCTTTGTATCACCGCTTTCCAGAATACGCACACAGCTGAAAACCTCTTACGGCAACTGAGGAAGATCATCGCGGAATGGCTTACCCCAATTGGACTCTCCTGTGGATTTGTGGCATCGGACAACGCCAGCAATATTGTGTGTGCATTAAATATGGGCAAATTCCAGCACGTCCCATGTTTTGCACATACCTTGAATTTGGTGGTGCAGAATTTTTTAAAAAACGACAGGGGCGTGCAAGAGATGCTGTCGGTGGCCAGAAAAATTGCGGGACACTTTCGGCGTACAGGCACCACGTACAGAAGACTGGAGCACCACCAAAAACTACTGAACCTGCCCTGCCATCATCTGAAGCAAGAAGTGGTAACGAGGTGGAATTCAACCCTCTATATGCTTCAGAGGTTGGAGGAGCAGCAAAAGGCCATTCAAGCCTATACAATTGAGCACGATATAGGAGATGGAATGCACCTGTCTCAAGTGCAGTGGAGAATGATTTCAACGTTGTGCAAGGTTCTGATGCCCTTTGAACTTGCCACACGTGAAGTCAGTTCAGACACTGCCAGCCTGAGTCAGGTCATTCCCCTCATCAGGCTTTTGCAGAAGAAGCTGGAGGCATTGAAGAAGGAGCTAACACGGAGCGATTCCGCTAGGCATGTGGGACTTGTGGATGCAGCCCTTAATTCGCTTAACAAGGATTCACGGGTGGTCAATCTGTTGAAATCAGAGCACTACATTTTGGCCACCGTGCTCGATCCTAGATTTAAAGCCTACCTTGGATCTCTCTTTCCGGCAGACACAGGTCTGCTGGGGTTGAAAGACCTGCTGGTGACAAAATTGTCAAGTCAAGCGGAACGCGACCTGTCAACATCTCCTCCTTCACATTCTCCCGCAACTGGGGGTGCGAGGAAAAGGCTCAGAATTCCGAGCCCACCCGCTGGCGGTGATGCAGGGCAGTCTGGAGCGACTGCTGATGCTGACATCTGGTCCGGACTGAAGGACCTGACAACGATTACGGACATGTCGTCTACTGTCACTGCATATGATTCTCTCAACATTGATAGAATGGTGGAGGATTATATGAGTGACCGCATCCAAGTAGGCACGTCACACAGTCCGTACTTATACTGGCAGGAAAAAGAGGCAATTTGGAGGCCCTTGCACAAACTGGCTTTATTCTACCTAAGTTGCCCTCCCACAAGTGTGTACTCCGAAAGAGTGTTTAGTGCCGCCGCTCACCTTGTCAGCAATCGGCGTACGAGGTTACATCCAGAAAATGTGGAGAAGATGATGTTCATTAAAATGAATTATAATCAATTCCTCCGCGGAGACATTGACCAGCAGCAATTGCCTCCACAAAGTACACAGGGAGCTGAGATGGTGGATTCCAGTGGGGACGAATTGATAATCTGTGAGGAGGGGGATGTACACGGTGATATATCGGAGGGTGAAGATGAGGTGGACATCTTGCCTCTGTAGAGCCAGTTTGTGCAAGGAGAGATTAATTGCTTCTTTTTTGGGGGGGTCCAAACCAACCCGTCATATCAGTCACAGTCGTGTGGCAGACCCTGTCACTGAAATGATGGGTTGGTTAAAGTGTGCATGTCCTGTTTTGTTTATACAACATAAGGGTGGGTGGGAGGGCCCAAGGATAATTCCATCTTGCACCTCTTTTTTCTTTTCTTTTTCTTTGCATCATGTGCTGATTGGGGAGGGTTTTTTGGAAGGGACATCCTGCGTGACACTGCAGTGCCACTCCTAGATGGGCCCGGTGTTTGTGTCGGCCACTAGGGTCGCTAATCTTACTCACACAGCTACCTCATTGCGCCTCTTTTTTTCTTTGCGTCATGTGCTGTTTGGGGAGGGTTTTTTGGAAGGGACATCCTGCGTGACACTGCAGTGCCACTCCTAGATGTGCCCGGTGTTTGTGTCGGCCACTAGGGTCGCTAATCTTACTCACACAGTCAGCTACCTCATTGCGCCTCTTTTTTTCTTTGCGTCATGTGCTGTTTGGGGAGGGTTTTTTGGAAGGGACATCCTGCGTGACACTGCAGTGCCACTCCTAGATGGGCCCGGTGTTTGTGTCGGCCACTAGGGTCGCTTATCTTACTCACACAGCGACCTCGGTGCAAATTTTAGGACTAAAAATAATATTGTGAGGTGTGATGTGTTCAGAATAGGCTGAAAATGAGTGTAAATTATGTTTTTTGAGGTTAATAATACTTTGGGATCAAAATTACCCCCAAATTCTATGATTTAAGCTGTTTTTTAGGGTTTTTTTTAAAAAACACCCGAATCCAAAACACACCCGAATCCGACAAAAAAAATTCGGTGAGGTTTTGCCAAAACGCGGTCGAACCCAAAACACGGCCGCGGAACCGAACCCAAAACCAAAACACAAAACCCGAAAAATTTCCGGCGCTCATCTCTAGTATATAGGCCCTCATTCCGAGTTGATCGGAGTTACACACGCTAAGCCGCCGCCTACTGGGAGTGTATCTTAGCATCTTAAAATTGCGACCGATGTATTCGCAATATTGCGATCACAAACTACTTAGCAGTTTTAGAGTAGCTCCACACTTACTCTGCCTGTGCGATCAGTTCAGTGCTTGTCGTTCCTGGTTTGACGTCACAAACACACCCAGCGTTCGCCCAACCACTCCCCCGTTTCTCCGGCCACTCCTGCGTTTTTTCCGGAAACGGTAGCGTTTTCAGCCACACGCCCATAAAACGCCGTGTTTCCGCCCAGTAACACCCATTTCCTGTCAATCACATTACGATCGCCGGAGCGATGAAAAAGCCGTGAGTAAAAATACTTTCTTCATAGCAAAGATACTTGGCGCAGTCGCAGTGCGAATATTGCGCATGCGCACTAAGCGGAATTTCACTGCGATGCGATGAAAAATACAGAGCGAACGACTCGGAATGAGGGCCATAGTGAGTTACAGAATTTGCTGCTGTGTTTTATGTAATGAAAAAAAGGATAGCAGTAGTTGTTTTAAGGGAGTGTTCTAATTATTAAAATAAAGCAATTAGGGCTCTATTGATTATCATTTGGGACCAGCACCCAAAAATAAATGTTCCTTATTGCCCCAGTTTATGGCAATAAAGAATCTTTAATGTCCCAGATGTACCACTAGGAAATTGCTGGAATCATATTACTTCCTTTTGACACTGTTGACCACTCCCTTCTCATACAAACACTAAAATTCCTAGGTCTTCAGAACACAGCCCTTTCTTGGTTCTCATCCTACATATCTAATTGCTCTTTCGGGGGTTTGTTTCTCTGAATCCACTTCCTCTTCACTGCCTCTATCAGTTGGAGTACCGCAAGGCTCAGTCTTAGGTCCTCTGCTTTTCTCAATCCATACCACATCTCTTGGCAAACTAATCACCTCTTTTGGAGTTCAGTATAAGCTCTGTATGGATTACACTAAAGATGTGCACCGAACACTTTTAAGTTTTGTGTTTTGGTTTTGGATCCAGATCTCAGTTCGTGTTTTGGATCTGGATTGGTTTTGCCAAAACCACCCTTTCGAGTTTTGGTTTTGGATCTGGATTTAAAAAAAATAATACATAAAAAAGCTAAAAACACAGAATTTGGGTTGTTGTTTTTTTTGTTCCTACATTATAATTAACCTCAATAACATTAATTTCGACTCATTTCCAATCTATTCTGAATACCTCACACCACACAATATTGTTTTTAAGCCAAAAGGTTGCACCGAGGTAGCTGGATGACTAAGCTAAGCGACACAAGTGGGCGGCACAAACACATGGCCCATCGAGGAGTGGCACTGCAGTGGCAGACAGGATGGCAGTTTTAAAAACTAGGCAGCAAAGAGCATATAATGCAAAGAAAAAAAGAAGGTGCATGATGGAATTGTCCTTGGGTCTTCCCACCCACCCTTATGTTGTATAAACAGGATGTGCACACGTTAACAAACCAATCATTTCAGCAACAGGGTCTGCCACACAACAGTGGCTGAAATGATTGCTTTGTCTGGGCCCCCACCAAAAAAGAAGCAATTAATCTCTCCTTGAACAAACTGGCTCTACAGAGGCAAGATGTCCTCCTTGTCCTCATCCTAAAATTCCTCAACTCTTTCAGTGTTTATATCCTCATCCTCACAAAGTATTAATTCGTCCTCACTGGAATCCACCATCACAGGTCCCTGTGTACTTTCTGGAGGCAATTGTTGGTAAAGGTCTTCCTGGAGGAATTTAGAATTCATTTTGATGAACATCATCTTCTCCACATTTTGTGGAAGTAACCTCCTACGCCGATCGCTGACAAGGTTATCGGCTGCACTAAATACTCTTTCGAAGTACACACTGGAGGGGGGGCAACTTAGATAAAATAAACCCAGTTTGTGCAAGGGCCTCCAAATTGCCTCTTTTTCCTGAAAGTATACATGCGGACTGTCTGACATGCCTACTTGGATGCTGTCATCGATATAACCCTCCACCATTTTTTCAATGGTGACAGCATCATATGCAGTGACACTAGACATGTCAGTAATTGTTGGCAGCTCCTTCAGTCCGGACCAGATGTCAACACTTGCTCCTGACTGCCCTGCATCCCCGCCAGCGGGTCGGCTAGGAAATTTTATTCTTTTCTTCGCAGCCCCAGTTGCGGGAGAAAATGAAGGAGGAGCTGTTGATGTGTCACGTTCCGCTTGAGCTGACAATTTTCTCACCAGCAGATCTTTGCACGTCTGCAGAGACACGTATTGTGTCCGTCGGAAAGAGAGATACAACGTAGTCCTTAAACCTAGAGTCGAGCACGGTGGCCAAAATGTAGTGATCTGATTTCAACAGATTGACCACCCTTGAATCCTGGCAAAGCGAATGAAGGGCTCCATCCACAAGTCCTACATACATAGCAGAATCACTCCGTCTTAGCATCTCCTTCAATTTATCCAGCTGCTTCTGCAAAAGCTTGAGGGGTATAACTTGACTCAAGCTGGCAGTGTTTGAACTGAGTTCACGTGTGGCAAGTTCAAAAGGTTGGAGAACCTTGCACACGACAAAAAATAATTCTCCACTGCACTTGAGTCAGGTGCATTCACCCTCTTTTGTCTATATCGTAGGTGGATATATAGGCTTGAATGGCCTTTTACTGCTCCTCCATCCTCTGAAGCATATAGAGGGTTGAATTCCACCTAATTACTACCTCTTGCTTCAGGTGATGGCAGGGCAGGTTCAAGAGTATTTGCTGGTGTTCCAGTCTTCGGCTCGAAGTCGCTGAATGTCAAAAGTGGCCCACAATTTTGCAGGCCACCAACTGCATCTCCTTCATGCCCCTGTCATTTTTCAAAAAATTATGTACCACAAATTAATTGTGTGTGCAAAACATGGGACGTGCTGGAATTTGCCCACATGTAATGCTCGCACAATATTGGTGGCGTTGTCAGATATCACAAATCCCCAGGAGAGTCTAAGTGGGGTAAGCCATTGTGCAATGATGTCCCTTAGTTTCTGTAATAGGTTCTCAGCAGTGTGCCACTTACGGAAACCGGTGATACACAGCGTAGTCTGCCTAGGATCAAGTTGGCATATGTAAGATGCTGCTGGTGCTGCTGCTGTTGTTGCTGCGGAAGGCAATACATCTACCCAGTGGTCTGTCACAGTCATGTAGTCCTTAGTTTTCCCTGCTCCACTTGTCCACATATCCGTGGTTAAGTGGACAGTGGGTACAACAGCATTTTTGAGGACACTGAGGACACTTTTCTTAATGTTCCTGTACAGTCCAGGGATCGCTTGCCTAGTGAAGAGAAATCTAGATAGGATTTGGTACCAGGGATACAGTATGTCCATCAACTGTCTAAATCCCACTGCACTAATGGCGGATACCGGACGTACGTCTAACACCAGCATACAGTAGTTGTTATGGCCTCAGTAATCCGCTTTGCAACATGGTGACTGCTGTCATATTTCATCTTCTTCGCAAAGGACTGTTGGACAGTCAATTGCTTTGTTAAAATAGTACAAGTGATCTTCCGTCTCCCTCTCTGGGATGACGATCGACTCCCAGCAGCAACAACAGCAGCGGCAGCAGTAGATGTAGCACTCAAGTATCCTTCGGAGGAATCCCAGATAGGAGAGGACTCGTCAGTCATGCCAGTGACATGGCCTGCAGGACTGCTTCCGTTCCTGACTGAGGAGGAAATTGACATTGAGGGAGTTAGTGGTGTGGATTGCAGGAGCTTGGATACAACAGGAAAAAGGGATTTAGGTGTCAGTGGACTGTTTACGCTCTTGCCCAAAGTTTCTGATGTTGACAATGACATGATGAATACGCTGCAGACATATAAGGGAGGATGTTCCTAGGTGGTTAACGTCATTATCCCTACTTATTATGGATTGACAAAGGTAACACATGGTTTCACACCGGTTGTCCAGATTTGTGGAGAAATAATTCCACACTGAAGAGGTGGCTTTTTTGGTAATTTGCCCAGGTATGACAATGGGCTTTTTCATCCCCTGGACAACAACTGTCTCCACTGGTACCTTAAACAAACCACATCACCATCAGAATCCTCATCGTCAACTTCCTCCTCAGCGCCAGCTACACCAATATCCTCCTCATCCTGGTGTACTCCTACAGTGACAACCTCAATCTCAATATCAGCAACTAGACTGGTGGTGAAGCTCCAAGCTTTTGCAGAGGACATGCAAATGGTAGTAGGAGCCTCATCTTCCCATACAGTCTTGGGAAGGTCAGGCCTAGACATCGCAACCGCGGGCACACTTGGACTCTCCTTGGGGATTTGTGATACCTCTGAGTCTTAACACACAGTTGTTTTTTCCTGTGCTTTACCAAGCTTTATTTTTTTTATTTTTCGAGAGGGAGGAGGGCTTCCATGTTCATGAGATGTTGAACCACCAGTCATGAGCATCGGCCAAGGCCTTAGCCTTCCCTTGCCACTTCATATTGCTAATTTTACGTTTCTCATTGGATACTTTTTTTTTGGTATTAATTTTTGCTTCTTGTATTTTACATGCCCTCTATGACATTGGGTATCGGCCTTAGCAGACGACGTTGATGGAATGGCATCGTCAATGTCATGACTGGTGGCAGCAGCAGCTTCAGCACTAGTACTAGGAACTGGAAGTGGTTCCTGATCTTTCACTATTTTTTCCTCCAAATTTTTGTTCTCCATTTCACAGGACAGCGCCCCTTTATTATTACAGCACACAGAACAGTGCCCCTTTATTTTTACAGCAAATAGAACAGTGCCCCTTTATATTTACAGCACCCCTGTATTTTACAGCATGCATTACATGGCCAGTGTTCCTTTATTTTTACAACACCACTTTATTTTTATAGTATACAAGACAGGGACACAGCAACCTTGTATTTTAACAACACCCTGGCCCGGCGCTAACCGCTCAGCAAAGGGATGCAAAGCAGGGAGGTGCCATGAAGGAGAGGCGCTCTCCCTGCTCTGTGTCCCTGTGCTGAGCTGATGTCCCTACTGCGCCACCCTGTCCCCCCTGCTGCTGCCGGCTGCTGCACCTGTCACTCTCCATGACAGGCAGCAGCACCTGCAGCATGAAGCTTCCTCTCCCCTCCCCTGTCACAGACTCACAGTGCAGTGGGCGGACCTAACAGGGGCGGGGCTACACAGTAATAAGGGGCAGAGCTACATGGGACCAGTCTGCAGACTGCAACACAGGGGATAAGCTGCCAGACTTTTCCTTATGTAAGTGGCTGGAAAACAAGTGAGTAAGTGAAAGGGTGTGTGTGTGTGTGTGTGTGTGTGTGTGTGTGTGTGTGTGTGTGTGTGTGTGTGTGTGTGTGTGTGTGTGTGTGTGTATACAGTATCTTTGTATATGCATGTGTGACTGTGTATATGTGTAATGTATGTACAGTGTGTGTGTGTGTGTGTGTGTGTGTGTGTGTGTGTGTGTGACTGTGCGGCATTATGTTTGTAAGCGTCACTGGTACTGGGGGCATTACTTGTGTAAGCATCTCTGGTATAGGGGGCGTCACATGTGTAAGCGTCTCTGGTACAGGGGGCATTACGTGTGTAAGCGTCACTGGTACAGGGGGCGTTACGTGTGTTATCGTCTCTGGTACAGGGGCGTTACGTATGTAAGCGTCTCTGGTACAGGGTGTGTTACGTGTGTAAGCATCTGGTACAGGGGGCATTATGTGTGCAAGCGTCACTGGTACAGGAGGCGTTACGTGTGTAAGAGTCACTAGTACAGGAGGCGTTACGTGTGTAAGCATAACTGGTACGTTGGGACATAACATGTGTAAGCATAACTGGTACAGGGGGCGTTATGTGTGCAAGCATCACTGGTACAGGGGGTGCGTTACTTGTGCAAGTGTCACTGCTAGAGGGTGTGTTACTTGTGCAAATGTCACTACTACAGGTGGTGTTACGTGTGCCAAAGGTCACTGTTACAGGGTGCATTACTCATGCAAGCGTCACTGGTACAGTGGGCGTTACATGTGCAAGTGTCACTGGTACAAGATGCTTAATGTGTGTAAGAGTAACTGGTACAGGGGCGTTACGTGAGCAAGCGTCACTGGTACATGGGGTGCATTACTTGTGCAAATGTCAATACAGCAGTTGGTGTTACGTGTGCAAGTGTCACTGCTAGAGGGTGCATTACTTGTGCAAATGTCACTACTACAGGGGGTGTTACCTGTGTTCACTGGTATAAGGTGCGTAACATGTGCAAGTGTCACTGTTACAGGGGGCGTTACGTGTGTAAGCGTCACTGGTACAGGGGGCGTTACGTGTGTAAGTGTCACTACTACAGGGTTTATTGTGTGTATAAGCGGCACTGCTACAGGGAGCATTATGTGTATAAGCGTCACTGGTACAGGGGGATGTTATGTGTGTAAGCATCTCTGGAACAGGGGGCATTACGTGTGTAAGCGTCACTGCTATAAGGGGTGTCTAGTATAAGCATCACTACTACAAGGGGCATTACGTGTATAAGCGTCACTGCTACAGGGTGCGTTATGTGTGTAAGCATCGCTGCGTCTTGTTTAAGTGTCACTGGTACAGCGGGTGTTACGTGTGTAAGCGCTACTACTAAAGGGGGCATTGTGTATAAACAGCACTACCACAGGGGGCATTGTATGTAAGCGGCACTACTACAGGTAGCATTATGTGTATAAGTGTCACTGCTACAGAGGGCATTATGTGCGCTGTCCCTTTGTAAAGTATGGGAGGGCGTAAATTTATAGTTTGCAGGAGGGCACCGAACACCCAATTGGTGTTGTTAAAATAGGTCCAGAACCCCTGTATATTTACAGCATACAGGACAGGACCAGAGTACATTTATTTTTCCAACACACCTGTCTTTTTACAGCATACAAGACAGGGACACAACACCCCTGTATTTTCACAGCACCGCTTTATTTTCACAACACCCCTGTATTTTTACAGCATACAGGACTGGGCCAACACCCCTGTATTTTTACAGCATACAAGACAGGGACACAGCACCCCTGTATTTTCACAGCACCCCTGTATTTTAAAAACATCCCTGTATTTTTACAGCATACAGGATAGGGCCAGTGTACCTTTATTTTTACAACACCCCTGTCTTTTTACTGCATACAGGATAGTGCCCCTGTACAGAAAATGACAGCAACACCCCTGTACAGTGCCCCAAGCAGTACAGGACACCCCAGGACAGCACCCCTGCACAGCATCCCAAACAGCACAGAACACCATAGGACAGCACCACTGTAAAGCACAGGATAGCACAGGACAACAACACCCCTGTACAGCACCCCAAGCAGCACAGGACACCCCAGGACAGCAACCCTGTACAGCACAGGACACCACAGGACAGCACCCCTAACAGCACACAGGACAGCACACCTAAAGAGCACACACTGACCCCACCCGACGCCACCACACACAGAGAGACAGAGGTCTGTCTCCATCACTCTCCAAGTCTGGAGTGAAAATGGCAGCAACAAGCGGCTCCTTATATGGAATCCAAAACCTGCGAGAATCCGACAGCAGGATGATGAAGTTTTGCCTCGTTTTGGGATCCGAGTCTGGCGGGAAGTCACGAGCCAGACTTGGTTTCCGGCTCAGATCGTGAAGATCGGATGGGTTCGGATCTCTGAGATCTGTACCCGTACATCTCTAGATTATACTAAAATCAACCTATCCTCAACAGATGTGTCTGTACTGGTATGCATCACTGATGCCTTTCTACCATTCATCTTGCCACCTCAAACTTATTATTTCCAAAACAATATTAATTATATTTCCACCCCCCAATAATAGTTACCAAACTGATATCTCTATCTCTGTTGATAGCTCAATAATCAACCTTACCCCACAAGCTCGTTGTCTAGGTGTCATCCTTGATTGTGAACTGTCCTTTGTTCCCCACATTCAAGCTGTCTCAAAATCATGTTACATACATTTAAGAAACATATCCAAAATACGATAATATCTTATACAAGACACTGCAAAAACTCTAATTCATGCACTCAATATCTCCTGCGTTGATTATTGCAATAGTCTCCTTACTGGTCTTCCCCAATACAGATGCTCAACACTACAATCCATTTTGAATGCAGCTGCAAGGCTGATGTTCCTCGCCAACGTTCAACATCTGATGATCAGCTCTGTCAGTCCTTCCATTGGTATTCTACCAGAGCAGGCCCTAACCAATATGATGCCCTAGGCAAGATTTTGGCTGGTGCCCCCTAGCACCACCGCTGGTTTCCGCCTCCGACCTTGCACCTCTTTCCCAGCACCATCACCATCACCTTTCATCCATAGCAGTCCTTATTTTGGTGTTTGCACCACCTATATTTTAAAAAGGAACAGTTTGCACATTTGGCGCACAGCCCAAAAAGGGGTGTGTTTTTGCTGGCAAGGGGCATGGCCACACAATAGTAACCCCAATTCCAATGACGACACACAGTACTGCAACTTTATTCACATTTGATCATGCAATAGTGTCCATAATTCATATTACATCCCACAGTAGTATTACTTTACCTTATAAACGTTACTCCTCACAGTAGAGCCCCTTATTCACATTACATCACACTGAATTTCTCCTTATTCACATTACACCACACACTATTGCTCTTTATTCACATTAGATGACACAGTAGTGCCCTTTCTATACTCAATGCCACATAGTAGAGCACCTTATACACATAATGCCACACAGTAATGCCCCTTACACCTATGAGACACATTATTAATGTCCTTATAAACCTGATGCGCCTTACACATTATGACAACCTTTATTAATGCCCTTTTACACATAATGTTCGTTACACATATGCTGCACATTATTAATGCCCTTATAAACATAATGACACACATAGTGCCCCCTACACATTTGCTGCACATTATTAGTGCCCCTATACACATAATGACACACATACAGTAGTACCCTGTTACACATATGCCGCACTTTGATGCCCTTACACACATAATAACACACATAGTGCCCCTTACACATGTTGCACATTATTAATGCATTTTTACATGACACACATAATGCTCCTTACACATATTCTGAACACTACTGCACAACCAACCCACTCACATGCACACAGCACTCACACTGCCACTAACACTGTGACCTCTGCCTCTGCTTGGAAACAGATGTGTCCTCATAAATCTTGCCTCAATGCTAACGTCGGGCACATATTTTTTTATGAAAATGCATCTTATTTGCATGCTATGTGGCTAGGATGCACAAGCAGCTTCTGTTGATTAAAATGATATGCAGCATGCCTATATACTGTGTGAGACTGTAGCTGTATCTGCATATGAAATGCTACACACAGAATATAGGCATGCTGCATATCATTTTAATCAGCAGAAGCTGCTGATGCCCCTAGGCATATCAAATGGCCTAGGCAATTGTCTAGTTTGCCTATGCCTGGCTCTGTATTCTACCATATTAAATATAAAATACTTTTACTTACACACAAGGCTATTAACCAATCTGCACCAACATACATCTTTTCACTTATGTCAAAATATCTCCTTACCTGACCTCTCTGCTCTGCACAAGATCTGCAACTCTCATCCACACGCATTACTTGCTTCCACTCACAATTACAGGACTTTTTTCAGGCTGCACCCACTCTGCGGAATGCCCTCCAATGCACAATAAGACCCTCCTCTAGTCTCTAAACCTTCCAGTCAGTGGTGTATCTATAATAGGTGCAGTGTGTGCATGCATACAGGCCCCTGGGTCCAGAGGGGGCCCACACCGCACACATTGCACCCATTTCTTCTATATACTTAAATTTCTGGTGTCCGGGTGTGGGTCCCCTCCTCTTCCGAGTCCCATAGCCAGCAGCCACAGCAGCACTGTTAGCACTCTATTTGAGCACTAGAGACTCTTGCACAGTGCCAGAGTCTACAGCGCATGCGCAGGTCTCTGGAAAAATGGCCACCGCGCCATTTTTTTGGGAGACTTGCGCATGTGCTGTAGACTCTGGCTCTGTGCCAGAGTCCCTAGTGCTCAGACAAGTACTAATAGCACTGCTGTCGGCTACAGGACGGGAGAGGAGGGGGCACACACCCAGAGACTGCACATGGGTCCCCTCCTCTCTAGGTATGCCCCTGCTTTCAGTGTTACCTGTAAACTCACCTCTTCAAAAAAGCTTATCAAATTCCAGAACCACCCACATAACCTTCAATACTTCCCTATTTAATTACATCCCCTCTGTACAGTTCACACTTCTCCTCGCATTTTGACTTTCTTCTTGTGACCATATCATACAGTCCATTAAGAATTAGAGATGTGCACCAGAAATTTTTCAAGTTTTGTGTTTTGGTTTTGGATTCGGTTCTGCGGCCATGTTTTGGATTCGGACGCATTTTGGCAAAACCTCCCTGAAAACTTTTTGTCGGATTCGGGTGTGTTTTGGATTCGGGTGGTTTTTTTCAAAAACAGCTTAAATCATAGAATTTGGGGGTAATTTTGATCCTATAGTATTATTAACCTCAATAACCACAATTTACACTCATTTCCAGTCTATTCTGAACACCTCACACCTCACAATACTATTTTTAGTCCTAAAATTTGCACCGAGGTCGCTGGATGACTAAGCAAAGCGACCCAAGAGCGCGGCACAAACACCTGGCCCATCTAGGAGTGGCACTGCAGTGTCAGACAGGATGGCACTTTAAAAAAATTGGCCCCAAACAGCACATGAAGCAAAGAAAAGAGAAAAAGAGGTGCACTGTGGTCGCTGGACGGCTAAGCTGAGCGACACAAACATCTCAATATCACTGGAATTATTCGTTCTAATCAATGGTATTATTGGTCCAAATCACTAGAAGAAAATGACAAAATCACTGGAATTATTTGTTCTAATCAATGGTATTATTGGTCCAAATCACTAGAAGAAAATGACAAAATCACTGGAATTATTCGTTCTAATCAATGGTATTATTGGTCCAAATCACTGGAAGAAAATGACAAAATCACTGGAATTATTTGTTCTAATCAATGGTATTATTGGTCCAAATCACTGGAAGAAAATGACAAAATCACTGGAATTATTCGTTCTAATCAATGGTATTACTGGTCCAAATCACTGGAAGAAAATGACAAAATCACTGGAATTATTAGTTCTAATCAATGCTATTATTGGTCCAAATCACTGGAAGAAAATGACAAAATCACTGGAATTATTCGTTCTAATCAATGGTATTATTGGTCCAAATCACTGGAAGAAACTGACAAAATCACTGGAATTATTCGTAAACATTTGTAGAATGTCGCTGCTTTCTGATTGCAGAAATGCTCAGATATTCCTGCGAATCCACAATCCCTTCCCAAAGGAAAAAGAAATTGAGAAACCGTTGTTTGAGAACATTTGTTCTCTTTCCCTTACAAAGGAACAAACCACTTTCCAAGAAGACTGACGTTTTTGGGATTATGGAGACATAATGTTTTTGAATATAAATCCTAAAGCAGGTGGTGTATTAGAGCAAAAGAGTGCAAGAGACCAGCCATGCAGTTTCTGAAATATTATGACAAAATGTTACTGTATTTCATTAGCACTCATTCCTAACTCTGCTAAGTACTGTTTGGTATACTGTATCTGGCTTCCATGAGGTAGTTGTCCATTATTTCAGCTTCCATTGACCTTTTTGAAAGCGGAAGAAGTTATCGATTCTTTTTTTTATTTTTTTTATTTTCCCCTATTTTTAATTTTCTCCTGCATAGCCCAGTAAAATGTTGCAATGTTTAAGTATTGACTTGTGCCTTCTGGGGGTCCACTTCTTCACCAAACCCAGCCAAATCTCATCCTAACCCTCTGTTCCACGTTCTCTATGTACCCCATCTGTGTCACCCATGTCTGTCTACCCCTCCCCTTTAGATTGTAAGCTCTCACGAGCAGGGCCCTCTTCCCTCATGTGCTTATCTTTTGTCTTACTTTAATAATCTTCAACTGTACCACATCCAGCAGTCTTCTGACACCTGATACTTATTCCAGTGTCATCTGCTGATGTAACTATGTTTATTTACCCTTTACTTGTCCTATACTGTCATCAACTGTAAGTTGCTGTTTTCCTGTTTGATTATTTATGTACTCTGTAATTGGGCGCTGCGGAACCCTTGTGGCACCATATAAATAAAGGATAATAATAATAATAATAATAATAATAATATAGGGTGTATAATCACCAGGTGTATCTCACACATCGCTCAGTACAGTATACAGGGTGTATAATCCCCAGGTGTATCTCACACATCGCTCAGTACAGATTACAGGATGTATAATCACCAGGTGTATAACACACATCGCACAGTACAGTATGTAGGGTGTATAATCCCCAGGTGTATCTCACACATCGTTCAGTACAGATTACAGGATGTATAATCAGTAATCACCAGGTGTATAACACACGTCACACAGTACAGTATATAGGGTGTATTATCCCCATATGTATCTCACACATCGCTCAGTACAGATTACAGGATGTATAATCAGTAATCACCAGGTGTATAACACACGTCGCACAGTACAGTATACATACTGGTCACAACAATGCAGCAGATATTGAGCACTGATCAGGATACTAGAAGTGACACAGCTGCAAGATACAGCAATGGTCTACTGTACTGTACTATATATGTATACTGCTGGTCACCAAAATGCTGCACTGTCCTACTATATACTGCTCACAATAATGCAGCACAGATATGGAATGGATACTTGCAGTGACACAGAGCTGCAAGATATAGCAATGGCCTACTGTACTGTACAACTATATACTGTTGGTCACCAAAATGCTGCACTGTACTATTATATATACTGCTCACAAAAATGCAGCACAGATATGGAATGGATACTTGCAGTTACACAGAGCTGCAAGATACAGCAATGGCCTACTGTACAACTATATACTGTTGGTCACCAAAATGCTGCACTGTAATACTATATATACTGCTCACAAAAATGCAGCACAGATATGGAATGGATACTTGCAGTGACACAGAGCTGCAAGATACAGCAATGGCCTACTGTACAACTATATACTGTTGGTCAACAAAATGCTGCACTGTAATACTATATATACTGCTCACAAAAATGCAGCACATATATGGAATGGATACTTGCAGTGACACAGAGCTGCAAGATACAGCAATGGCCTACTGTAATGTACTACTATTATACTGGTGGTCCCCAGTCCCCACAATAAAGCACACTAAGCACAGATATTTGCAGCACACTGAGCACAGATATGGAGCGTTTTCAGGCAGAGAACGTAGATATTTTCAGCACACTGAGCACAGATATTTGCAGCACACTAAGCACAGATATTTGCAGCATACTGAGCACAGATTACAGAGCTTTTCAGGGAGAGAACGCAGCCACGTCCTCTCCGTTCAATCTTCAATGCACGAGTGAAAATGGCGGCGACGCGCGCCTCTTTATATAGAATACGAATCTCGCAAGAATCCGACAACGGGATGATGACGTTCGGGCGCATTCGGGTTAACCGAGCAAGGCGGGAAGATCCAAGGCTGCCTCGGAACCGTGTAAAATAGGTGAAGTTTGGGGGGGGTTCGGATCTCGGAGAACCGAACCCACTCATCTCTATTAAGAACCTATGCAATCTTGCTGCCCATTATGCAATAGGTAGCACCTATCCATGTGTACCAATGCTTATTTCCCTATAGATTGTAAGCATGTGAGCAGGGCCATCCTACCTCTATGTCTGTCTGTTATTATCCAGTGTTGTTTTATTACTGTTGCCCCAATTGTAAAGTGCAACAGAATATACTGCGCTATATATGAGACTGTTAATAAATACATAAAATAGTAAATGAATACATTTAATCCAAACTTTATAATTATTGACAGTTATTTCAGATTTTTAATATAGCATTGTTAGCATCATTTTTTTTGTAAGTAATGAGGTTAGAGGTGTGACATGCCTTATTGGCTGACACACTGTTAAATTGATATCAGAGGTTATTCATATACAGTTAAGTACTTTACTAATTTAGCTATTTTTTTCTTCTTTCTTAAATGTAGACAAGCTTACAAACTGCCTGCTTATTAAAAATATGTTTTATGTATTTACGTACATTGCTATTTAGCGTTATATATGCTTACTAACATAATTTTATGAAAACAGTAAAATTATTTGAGAGATTTTAATTTATAATGAGCTAATTCACAGAATAAAAGTAATGTACATTTAGAATTGTTTAGTATACATCATACATCCTTTCTATCTGGAAATTCTGAAATTGTGATAAAATTGTTAAAATAATAAAGTTATCATTAAATATTACAAAATGTCAGAAATAAATTTCCTTACAGCATGGGTACAACGAGTCCAGTGGACGCTGCGGTTCCGGCAGTCCAGCAGGAAACGGTAAAGTAGAGTACAAAAGCGGTAAAAATTGCAGGAAATCCAAACTTTGCATGAGTTCCCCGTTCATACAGAAGCAAGATGCCTTGTTTCCCATTCTTCACCAAGAGAGCAGCAGCTATAACCAAAATTAAATGGAGGAATGTCATAATTATTCTTCATAAAGTAGAAACAAACATGTCTTGCAGTAGTGTGTAACAGAGAGCCAAAGCCACCTGATCTCACATATATTAATGCAATAAGTAAGAAACACAGTTGGCAGGGGCGAAGTGAGAACCCCTTCCGGTCATCAAAGGTATGACAATGTATGACATATGTGTAGTTGTTTGATAAGGAATCTATACTAGGTTTTACATATAACCTTTCATGACAGGAAGGGCGGTATAAAATCCCCAACCCAGGATAGTAGCCCTATGCCTTGAAAAAGATACATTAAGTATCGAAACGCGTTGGTAGGGGGTGACTGCAGCCTATGGACAACTATATTGGACCAGGAGAACTGGTGTTTCCAGGGACGCCTGAGGTTTTCTCCTGATTCATGCATGGCTGTCTGCCAGTTCTGGTGGACCATAACATCTGGTAGGAGTCCATTCACTGCAATAGCTGGGAAATTTTTAATGTTTGAATATTGTCTATCTGTTCAATCGGGTGGTCTTCAGGTTGCCGACTGTCGGGATCCCGACGCACAGTATACCGGCGCCGGGATCCCGACAGCCGGCTTACCGACAGTTTATCTCCCTTGTGGGGGTCCACGACCCCCCTGGAGAGAGATTAAATGCGCCACTGTGCCCGCAGCATGGCGACCGCAGCGAGCCCGCAAGGGGCTCACTTGCGCTCGCCACGCTGTCGGTATGCCGTCATACCATACTACACCCGTTCAATCAGTAGACTGATACATTTGGTACGAGTCTTCTTTGTGAATTTTAGACTATTTTAATAAATGTGTTTGTATGGAATTACACTATAAAAGTTTTCTTCATTTGCATGTAATTTGGAATAAAAACTACCAAGGAACCAATAATCTCTGGCATTCAGACTTCTGTTGCAGATGGTCCCGCTCACATTGGGCTTTGTCGTCCGTTGGATTGACAGACTGAAAGTACGGGTACAAGTCAGTACATATGGACTTTTATTGATTTATGTTGGCAGTATTACACTATTGTATTTCCTTATTTCTTTGAGGTACCAAGGATTATCATTGGGAACAAAATCATCAAAGAGGAACAATATAAGGGGGAGACCATCTGTGTATACATATCCCTGTTATTTGTTAACTTTTTTTGTATGGTGGTACATTTTTTATGAATATTTCTGCTTTGGGTGTTTGTTATGAATATAATATGGTGTTTTTCATAAGACAAGAAGGGGGAAATAAATATATATATATATATATATATATATATATAAGTGAAGAAAGAGGCGGCACTCGGAGGCTTTAAAGTTGCCAAAATGTATTTCTTAAACCAACCAACGTTTCGGGGTTAATATACCCCTTTGTCAAGGTGAACCTTGACAAAGGGGTATATTAACCCTGAAACGTTTGTAAGTTTGAGAAATACATTTTGGCAACTTTTAAGCCTCCGAGTGCCGCCTCTTTCTTCACTTGTGTTTGGATATCCCTGGAGGGCATCGGAGCTATTACTGAGTGGAGGAGGGAGTGCCGGTCCATGTGGAACCTATATATATATATATATATATATATATATCTAGAAAGAGAGACAGGGGGGACGCTCCATAGTGCAAAATCAATTTTAATTTTAAAAGCACACAAACACTCCGGTTAAAACACAATGTTAATTGCCCGTACCAGAACAAAATCCGCTGTGGGCTTAATACCACATGATTTATACACATATGCCCCCGGCAGTTCTCCAAACCTCCGGCAATCTCCTGAGACAGGACCACAACCCCGTACCGCTGGACACAGCCGCCGCACGTCGGGACACCGTCACTTGTCGATAGCAACCGAGGCAGGAGGGGGCACGACCACACACGTCAGCAAGCCACGCCCCTACACGTTTCGTCACATACTTCGTCAGAGGGCTGGCTTGCTGTACGTGTCACACTACCTTTTAAGAATGGCTCCCGCCAATCAGCTACTTACAACAATAAATTTACTTTAAAACAAACAATGCGTCCACAATAGACTGTCCAGGTTTAAAAACATGCGTCTCTCCTATGCCAGTTATCCATTAATTAGCCAGTTTGTTTAGAAGCACATTAAATTAGCTTAAATTCACTTAAATTAAGACACTCTGTGCAAAAAGCTATTATACAGCCATTTACGCTGCAGCGGTCCCGATCTCCGGGGATTCGAGTTTCCTGACTCAGTTTACTCATATACAAAGCATTTCCTTCTAATGTTCAAACAATCTTTAAACTACACTCGACACTCGTCAGTCTAGTGTTTATACACCTTACATCGTTTATACAGGAATAAAAGAAACAGTTTCTAGTGTTTTCATTACATTGTATCACTTAGTCCTGCTCGTGTTGTAAAGTTCTAAAAACTGCAAATAATACATACTGCAATGACC
The DNA here is from genome assembly GCF_028390025.1 of Pseudophryne corroboree. NCBI lineage: Eukaryota > Metazoa > Chordata > Amphibia > Anura > Myobatrachidae > Pseudophryne > Pseudophryne corroboree. The sequence goes on along the minus strand of NC_086448.1, from coordinate 657,813,927 downwards.
ATTATTTAATAAAAAACAAATAAAAATAAATGTGTATATATATAATTCCATCTAGTATAAAATGGTCATGTAGATACCACACTAGTCACACGGCATAGACCATTACAGATTTATATTGCTTTAGTCATACTGTGTCGGTACTTGATCCTAAAAGTACTATAAGATCCCAGAGCTTTTTTGGTAATTAAACTATTGTACTAATAGGTTACATCAACATATATTGGCCACAGAAAGGAAAAAATGTATAAATAAATACTAGATCAGGGGACACCAACACTTCCTCAGCGAGGAAGACCAAGAAGGAGCGTTTCATTGCATTCATTTTAAACTTGCATTTTCGTTCCTCAATAAACGGAGTCAATTCATAATTTTCATTTAACCCTTTTGGTATCAGGGTACTTAACGTTATTATCCAGTATGTTTCCCTTTTAATCAACTTCTTATCACGATTTCCTCCTCTTGGATCTGACACAACTTGTTCAATTCCTTTAAATTTTAGACCCTTTGGGTCACTATTATGATGCTTTTGGAAATGCTTCAGCACACTATGATTCATTACCCCGTTCTTAATATTTCTTAAATGCTCAAGAACCCTAATCTTTAAGGGCCTTTTGGTCTTACCTATATATTTAAGCCCACACGGGCACATGAGCATATAAATAATGTAGCATGAATTACAATTAATGAAGGAATTAATCAAGTATTGTTCACTTGATACATTTCCTTCAAAATGTTTGCCCCTTTTAATCCTTGTGGGCATATTTTACATGACCCACACGGGTAAAACCCTTTAATGTTCCCAAACATATTTCCTTTATTTGGTGCACTATCATCTGACAATTTTCGCAGGCAGCTTTTAGAAACCATACTCTTTATTGTCTTTGCTCTCCTATAAATAATAGTAGGCTTGTTAGGAAGACATTTCCCTAATATTGGGTCCATCTGTAATATGTGCCAGTTTTTCCGTAGGATCTTTTCTACTGTCTTATTTGCATCATTATATTGAGTGCTGAAGGGACATAGCACTTTTGAGTCATCCTCCCCCCATTTCTTTTTTTCTTTATATTCAAGCAATTCATCCCTGACCTTACTTTTAGCTTTGCATTTTGCCCTTTCTATTAGACTAGCTGGGTATCCCCGTTCGTTAAATCTCTCAATATAAATGCTGGATTGTTCTTCATACTTTTCTACCTTAGTACAGTTACTTCTCAGTCGCGTAAACTGAGAAAGTGGTATATTTTCTTTCCATCTACTCAAATGACAGCTGTCAAACTGTAAGTAGCTATTGCTATCTACCTTTTTAAAATGCGTGTATGTTTCTATTATACCAGTATTCAGTGATTGTGTTGAATCAAGCACTAGGTCAAGAAATTCTATTCGCTCCCCACCTATGGTGTGTATAAATTTGAGATTAAATTTATTTATATTTACTTTAGCCATGAAATTTTCAAATTCCACTTCATCACTGTCCCAAATAATCAAGATATCATCGATATATCTCTTAAAGATGACCAGATGTTCTCTCATATCACCAGTCAGTGTTTCACATTCCCATTGACCCATATACAATGGGAATGTGAAACACTGACTGGTGATATGAGAGAACATCTGGTCATCTTTAAGAGATATATCGATGATATCTTGATTATTTGGGACAGTGATGAAGTGGAATTTGAAAATTTCATGGCTAAAGTCAATATAAATAAATTTAATCTCAAATTTACACACACCATAGGTGGGGAGCGAATAGAATTTCTTGACCTAGTGCTTGATTCAACACAATCACTGAATACTGGTATAATAGAAACATACACGCATTTTAAAAAGGTAGATAGCAATAGCTACTTACAGTTTGACAGCTGTCATTTGAGTAGATGGAAAGAAAATATACCACTTTCTCAGTTTACGCGACTGAGAAGAAACTGTACTAAGGTAGAAAAGTATGAAGAACAATCCAGCATTTATATTGAGAGATTTAACGAACGGGGATACCCAGCTAGTCTAATAGAAAGGGCAAAATGCAAAGCTAAAAGTAAGGTCAGGGATGAATTGCTTGAATATAAAGAAAAAAAGAAATGGGGGGAGGATGACTCAAAAGTGCTATGTCCCTTCAGCACTCAATATAATGATGCAAATAAGACAGTAGAAAAGATCCTACGGAAAAACTGGCACATATTACAGATGGACCCAATATTAGGGAAATGTCTTCCTAACAAGCCTACTATTATTTATAGGAGAGCAAAGACAATAAAGAGTATGGTTTCTAAAAGCTGCCTGCTAAAATTGTCAGATGATAGTGCACCAAATAAAGGAAATATGTTTGGGAACATTAAAGGGTTTTACCCGTGTGGGTCATGTAAAATATGCCCACAAGGATTAAAAGGGGCAAAACATTTTGAAGGAAATGTATCAAGTGAACAATACTTGATTAATTCCTTCATTAATTGTAATTCATGCTACATTATTTATATGCTCATGTGCCCGTGTGGGCTTAAATATATAGGTAAGACCAAAAGGCCCTTAAAGATTAGGGTTCTTGAGCATTTAAGAAATATTAAGAACGGGGTAATGAATCATAGTGTGCCGAAGCATTTCCAAAAGCATCATAATAGTGACCCAAAGGGTCTAAAATTTAAAGGAATTGAACAAGTTGTGTCAGATCCAAGAGGAGGAAATCGTGATAAGAAGTTGATTAAAAGGGAAACATACTGGATAATAACGTTAAGTACCCTGATACCAAAAGGGTTAAATGAAAATTATGAACTGACTCCGTTTATTGAGGAACGTTAATGCAAGTTTAAAATGAATGCAATGAAACGCTCCTTCTTGGTCTTCCTCGCTGAGGAAGTGTTGGTGTCCCCTGATCTAGTATTTATTTATACATTTTTTCATTTATACATGCTTTGTATATGACTAAACTGAGTCAGGAGACTCGAATCCCCGGAGATCGGGACCGCTGCAGCGTAAATGGCTGTATAATAGCTTTTTGCACAGAGTGTCTTAATTTAAGTGAATTTAAGCTAATTTAATGTGCTTCTAAACATACTGGCTAATTAATGGATAACTGGCATAGGAGAGACGCATGTTTTTAAACCTGGACAGTCTATTGTGGACGCATTGTTTGTTTTAAAGTAAATTTATTGTTGTAAGTAGCTGATTGGCGGGAGCCGTTCTTAAAAGGTAGTGTGACACGTACAGCAAGCCAGCCCTCTGACGAAGTCTGTGACGAAACGCGTAGGGGCGTGGCTTGCTAACGTGTGTGGTCGTGCCCCCTCCTGTCTCGGTTGCTATCGACAAGTGACGGTGTCCCGACGTGCGGCGGCTGTGTCCAGCGGTCCAGCGGTCCAGCGGTACGGGGTTGTGGTCCTGTCTCAGGAGATTGCCGGAGGTTTGGAGAACTGCCGTGGGCATATGTGTATAAATCATGTGGTATTAAGCCCACAGCGGATTTTGTTCTGGTACAGGCAATTAACGTTGTGTTTTAACCGGAGTGTTTGTGTGCTTTTAAAATTAAAATTGATTTTGCACTATGAAGCGCCTTCCCTGTCTCTCTTTCTAGATACCTGTCTCCCGTGGAATTCCGGGTTATTTATGACGGCGGGGGAGCAGCGGTTCTGCTAAAAGAAGGACACTGGTGCACCCAGTCTCCTTTGGTTGTAGAGAAGTGACTTTTAAGCTGTACTGGCTAAAGACTCTTTGCTAGGATATCTTTTAACTATACTGAGCGCACCTGATTATTCTAAATTGTGTGTGTGTATGTATATATATATAATACAATGGAAATAATATATATATATATATATATATATATATATATATATATATATATTACAAACTGATGTGTTTCTGTGTGTTATAGTGTTTCTGACAGTGGTATATTTTTCACACAAGAGCAATAAACATTGGTTACATGAGACTAAACAAGTGTTTGGAGTTGGACATATGTCAACATTAAAATATTGTGGGACAATGATATTTCACCTTGTGTCTTAATCCATATAATCCATGTTAAACATTGTATATATGTTACTTATAACACGCAAAATGAGGCAACAGTGCCCCCTACTGTTTCTTTAGCATTTATGTATATTTCATAATTAGACCTTTGTACCTATGAAATGTCTTATTCAGGAGTTTTCCAGCCAATATAAGCTGAAACCAATCAGTATTAATTAGCCCTGATCTGCCTGGATGAACCACTGACTGCAGGAAGTGCCAGAATGATCTGAATATAACTCAGCCTCTTGGGTTTTAAGTAGCACAGAACCAGAAACTAGAATTTTAATTCCAAGAATACTTCAGAGCTTTAGTTGCAAAAGTGTTACAAAGATTATTAAGAATATTTTGAGAATACAGAGTATGGTACAATCTCAAAAATAAAAAAAGAATAACAACACAGAATCCTAACACTTATTGAAAAGATTTTAGGCGTTTCTGTTGTGGGGGATTTAACAGGTTAAGAGGTATGGTGCATTCCCAGCATATGATAGCAGATGTCCCCCAAGAAATCAACACATATATTACAGGGAAAGGGATAGTTATACCCTCAGCTGCCCTCACTTCCCCTCACCCTTGTGTTTTTTTAACTAGTCAATGCTGAACAGGAAGGAAGGTGTCATATGCTTTCTCATATAGCTGGGATGTGTTGTTGGAGGATGAAGGATGCAATTTCCTACCCCCAAACATTTCTGACTGGCACAAGATAAGAGATCACTGATGCTGAAAATACATTTCTTCTCCCATTTTATGGCTGGGGTTGTGATCTTGTCCCTACTAAACACATTTATGGCCTCAGGACCACTCAGAGTGATAACCTCTTAGTCCCCTGGGGTTATGTCCACAGTATTTACAATTTAGCAGAGGAGAATGAAAGTCAGTTCAAGAAATAACATTTACCACACAGTCAATCTGAGGAATACCATTTTCTGGGATCCGAACATGTGATGGATTCTGACATGTGCTATAGAGGTTTAGTTTACCTTGACAAGGTATATATCAGTGCCTAATTAATTAACAGGCTGAAGAATAGAATAATTTTTGAAGAAACCCTACCTGCACTGAGGGGGTTGCTAAATTCCATCCTCAACTTCTCAGTAATCCTCTTAAACCACAGTGCCATCTCATGCCCTTTCAGCATGCTTGGAGAATTGTTTGGCTATTGAAGGGGCCCTAGACTGCACACCCTAATTGCTAGTAATAAGAGGTGCTACCTTTCTGAGACCCATAATGCCACACACAAAGAGAATACATTTTGCAATAAATTTTGCAATGTGAGGCTTTTCACATAATGTTGGCCAAGATTACGGGCTCACCCTCCTCTTCATGGTAACCTCATGGTCGGGTAAGTCCCTAACCACAGGGCCGTCTTTTCGTATGGGCTCAAGGGGCTCTTGCCCAAGGGCCCCAGGAGTGAAAGGGCCCTAGGCTGATAGCTGAGGGTCTCCTCTTTCCAGGGGTACCAGATTTTTGAAAATCGGCCCTGGGGGACCGGAGATATCCGACTTCAAAGCAGTGGTCCCCATCCAAGCCTGTTAATTGTTCTTCCCAGATAGATATCTCAGGTTGTATCTGACTTAAGAGTTTTTCTGAGGGTACACTACAAAAGCTGGGACTCTCCCCTTTCAGTGGACACTGGCAGCTTGTCTTTACTATGCCCAAAACCAGAGATATCAGCCTTCAAGTAGCTGGTCCCTGCTCCGCCTCCACACGCCTAATATGCAGTTTTATATTTTTGTTGGTGGATTGCTCTGGCTCCTAAACTCTGATCCCCAAGTCCCCAGTATCTCCTGAAAGGTGGGACTCTCTAGTTTTTTTTATCCCACTAAATCTAAGAAATCTATTCCCAGGAACTGGAGATATCTGCAGTAAAGCTAGCTGCCCTGACCCCCGGAAAATTCTGAATATTAAGCCCACTCCACTATCCACCCCTCCCCTTTGTATTAAGCACCCCCTACCACCCTGGAAGTCATGTACCAGGGCACCTTCATGCAGCACAATGTCCCCTTCGACAGTTTAGTGTTCTCCTTCCCGCCCCATTTGTGCGTAAAGGAGTAATTAACAGAAATAATTTCTCCAGGTCCTACATGCTGAGTAAAAGATAGAACGCCCCTACCCCCCGCGGAACATCAAAGCTGCCACTGATAGCATCCCCACACCTCGACCGCTGATGGGTGGGTAGGGGCCCCAGTGCATTGCTGTGCCCAGGGGCCTACACTGCTGTTAAGACGGCTCTGCCTAACCAGTGTCGGACTGAGGCTTGATTGGCCCAGTGGAGAAATGCAGTGGTAGGGTCCCATGTTTAGGGTTGTGGCCAGTCTCCAGAGGGGGTGTGACAAGCCACCACATTGGTTTGCCTAACCATTAGAGTGCATGCGCAAGGCCCTTGATAAATATACATAGTAAATACTGCTAGTGCATGCATGATAATGTACCAGATTAATATCACTGTAGAAAAATACACCATAGTCCTGTGCAGCATAAGGTACAATGTATAATGTATCATTCAAGTGCACTTGTCCTGTGGGCCAGTCAGAAACTGTCCCTAACATTCTAAGACTTCAACTCTAGGGCGTGGGACAGCCCAGCCAGAACCACCCCAAAGCATCATACTAGTGAGGAAAGTGAAGTGTGTGAAAAAGTTGGATAGATAAGAGCAGATACTTCATGTATTAGTGTTACAGGGGTGAAAAATAAATATGTGCAGATCGTTACATGTAAAAAAAAACAATTAAAGTGCAAGAGAGTGCTAAAGTAAGTATTATATTTTGATGACCTGGAGCAGCCCAGCAAAAGCAATTCAGGGGGACCCATGCCTCAAAATTCACCCAACAACTTACATATTACAGTATATAAATGTTTAGGTCTTACATTTATTGGGGTCGATTCAATTCAGCAACAGTTGAATAGCGCCGGGAATTAGCTCCCGATGCTATTCAATTCAGCTAAAGTTAAGTCGGAGAATGGCCATTCTCGCGGACTTAACAGGTTGTTTTGTCGGGAGAACAAGCATTCTCCGACTTAATTACCTGCGGCGATGCTGATTCCCGACAGAATCAGCCTCGCGCCGGCCGCACGGCAGCTCTTTTGTCGGGTTTCTTCTCTCACCCCCCGGGGCTGAGAGAAGAATTCCCGACAATTGAGGGTAACTAGTCGCTGTATTGAATAGCGCCGGGAGCTAATTCTCGGCGCTATTCGACTGTTGCTGAATTGAATCGACCCATTGTGCCTTATTTTAAATGTGCAGTCATAATGTTTTTTCTTTAAACATATACAAATGTGTACACATGCAAAAAATATGTATACTTTAAAAAAAAAAAAAAAAAATTATATGTTGTCTGCCCCTCCAAACACTGCACAGTGCTGTTTTGTTAGGTTACTAATTGTATGGTTTAATGCTTTTAAATCACATAGCATAAGTCTATTGTACTTGGCCACTCTTATCCATGTTTACGTTTTACTTGTGGCTAATTCACCTTTGTTACATTTTTAAAATAAGGCACCTTGTTATCATAGCGATTTTTCTATTTACAGTGCCTTGCCTAGCAGCTTCAGCCGACCCGATGACTTCACATACACTGGAAGTAAATGCGAAAAACTGGAAGTTGACAGTCCGAAGGTGCATACGGCGTTGCCACGAAGGTCACAGGGGTGAGCATGTTCTGTATTTATATGTATCTGTATACAGTGTCACTTGTATTTCCTGATGAAGGGGAGCATGTCCCCGAAACATTGAATTTTATTACACCAGCTTGATGTTTTCACAAAGTCTCAGAATGCCGCCTCTGTTTTGGTCTATGTATTGGTGTGCTGTCCCTAGTGTAGTGCACCAGAGCAAGGATCCCTGAGGGGTAGTAGGAGTGCCCAGAGCTGTGGTATCTACATATGTGTATATATATAAATAGAGAGAGAGAGAGAGAATTAGGTTGTGCCAGCACTCAGGCCCGGCGCTACCCGCTCAGCAAAGGGATGCAAAGCAAGTAGGCGCCAGGTAGGAGAGGAGCTCTGTCTGCTTTGCATCCCTGCGCTGCGCCTGGGACCCTGTGCAGAAGGCACGGTGGAACACACTCAGCAGAGCCTGGAGAGGTGCTCTCCCTGCTGTGTGCTGTTTCTGCCGGCTGCCGCTGCACCAGTCACACTGACAGCACAGCGGCGCCGGCAGCATGAAGAGCGGCCGCCGCCCCCTCCCTCTCTGCCAGAGCCGGCACCGTCCCCACAATCTCTTCCTGTCTGTCGCACTGTCCAGTAATCAGCAGCACCAGCAGCCACTCTCCCTTATGCACAGTGCACACTGAACCACTGAACTGTAAGCACTCAGTGATTAGTATCACACTCACCCCACCCCCTGTGTCCTGCGGCCACTAAGGAAGAGGAGGAAACGGGCCACCTGGTCCGCTGCCAGCCTTGCTCTGCACCCCAGAGCCCAGCACTGCAGCATATATGTGTAAAGTGAGTCGTGGTGGTGACTGGTGAGTCGTGGTGGTCCCCCCCACACACACACCTCCCGGTGGTCTCCCCCCCCCCCCCCCTAGTAGCAGTAACCAGGTGTCATTCAGCAGATTAGTTTAGAGAAAGGAGACATATTCAAATAAGCAAAAGTGGTGTGCATCTATGCTTTTGCTTATTTGAATACATCTTCTTTTGGTAATTTAATCCGCTGGGTGATGCCTGGGTACTGCTACTAGTGGAGGGGAGCACTCACCAATCACACCTTAGGGCAGTGGTTCCCAAACTTTTTGGAATCACGGCACCCTAGAGCATAAGAATTTTTTTCACGGCACCTCCAGGACAAAGAAATATTAAATAAAGTAAATTGTGTTTATGTGTCATTCGTAAGTTAAACTGTTTGGTGAGGGACAAGATTTGATTCTGTTTGTCCACATATTTTATGATTGGCAGCCCCTAGCACTGGTATTGCCTATTACATTGACCAGAAATAATATGTGCCGGTCCTGGACCACCAATCCAAGGCACCCCTGCAAGTGTCCCTAGGCACCCCAGGGTGCCACGGCACACAGTTTGGGAACCACTGCCTTAGGGAACGCCTGGTTGCATGTACTGTGTGTGTGTGTGTGTGTGTATATATATATATATATATATATATATATATAAAAACACAGATGGCCGGCACTCTGTTAAGATTTAGAGAATGGTGCCCGGGTGCCTTCCATTGTCCACAATGCAGGGTGCAGGGGATAATATGCAGGTAGATTTGTATAGTGGCACTCATCATGGGTCTTGGTAGTACATGATCAAAATCAGGCTACCAGCGCCATAAACATGCTGCTTATGGTGCTAGTTGCCTGATTTTGACCATTTACTACCAAAACCGTGAGTACCGCTATACAAATCTACATATATATATATTTAATGCCTACCCTTTGCATAGACGAGGACCTCACAGTGCAAGAGAAGGCCACGAGACCAACCGTCTGTGTCTGCTAAATCCCCACCCCGTGTGCCTGTAGCTGTCCCCCTCCCCTTCAATATGTGCTACTCCCTTTTGCCCATGTGTGCATTTGCCTTTACCCATGGGTGACTCTGGTCATATCTGTTAGCCGTTCATGGGCCAATGTTTCAATGTTTTGGCCTTGTCCCCCCAGATAAAATATGCCAGTCATCCTCTTCACCAAAGAGTGCTGAGCTTGGTATGCTCCCCCACTCCTGCCTGCATGTATTTGCTGTCCGACGGCTCCCGCTCAGCACCTAATCCCAGCCAGCAGCGACCGCCAGGGAATTCATACTCAAAGGCGCTGAATGCAGGTGGGGGAACGCAGTGCGGGGTGTCTTGGCAAGATCCTGTGTGCACATGTGCCTGGGCCCCCACCTCATTGCACACTCTCTTTCCCTCTCTCCAGGCCCTCCCCTTCCCCACTCAAGCGGCACTGCTACTGTGGGCACTACTGTGTGGTATAACGTATATAAGGGGTACAGCTGTGTAGCGTAATATGAATAAGGTAGACTATGTGGTGTAATGTAAGTAAGACTGTGCTACTGTGTCGTGAAATATGAAATGCGGGTAATATTGTGTGGCCACACCCCTTTCTCGTGAGACCACATCCCCTTTTTTGCTGTTCCTTTTTAAGGTATGGGAGTGAGGGCGCAAATTTATAGTTTGCAGGAGGCGCCAAACACCTTAGCACCGGCCCTGCCAGCACTCCTTTGCTAGATGTAGCAATCATAATTGCTGGTGCATTCTGATTACCCAACCATAACATGTCTGGGTCCAATATAGCAATTGTGGGGCGGCACTGCAGATGTCTATAATAGCCAAAGCCTCATGTTGAGAATCAACATTTCAACGCTTTATTGATGCGTTTTCATCTGGATACTGACCCCACAATTGCTGTATGTATGTATGTAGATAGATAGATAGATAGATAGATAGATAGATAGATAGATAGATAGATAGATAGATAGATAGATAGATAGATAGATAGATAGATATTGTTAGGAACTGCAGCACTATTGGTGTGAGCACTCTAGAGCCCTCAAAAGGATCTTCACCAATAGCAACCCCTCACTGTTTCCTTAGTGCTAGATACGCACACTGGAACTTAAGGGGCCCCCTGGAATTAAACCTTCAGCAGTAGGGGAACACACAATAGGGTGGGGACCACAGAATAATGGACTAGGGAATACCTGGGGGTAAAGGCACACAGGAGCATTGAGGGTGAGATCAGAGATGGGTCGTAATTTCAGCCAAGGCAGACATGGCACTGTGTAGATAGTATGCAAGCTGAGAGCAGGAACACTTATAAGGCAGATGAAGGGCTAACACACTCAGCTACAGGTAAGAACAGGCAAGGCAGGAGCTAGGACATAAATGGGCAGGAGATCTGGCAGACCAGCACAGAGAGCTGGGCTGGATGGCTTGCATTAAGAGTAGCACAAACTAATGGGGAAGTCAGCCTGGGAGTGCCTGAGTAATTACCAAACTATGGTGGTCATTCCGAGTTATTCGCTCGTTATTTTTTTGTCGCAACGGAGCGATTAGTCGCTAATGCGCATGCGCAATGTCCGCAGTGCGACTGCGCCAAGTAAATTTGCTGTGCAGTTAGGTATTTTACTCACGGAATTATGATGTTTTTTCTTCGTTCTGGTCATCGTAATGTGATTGACAGGAAGTGGGTGTTTCTGGGCGGAAACTGGCCGTTTTATGGGTGTGTGCGAAAAAACGCTACCGTTTCTGGGAAAAACGCGGGAGTGGCTGGAGAAACGGAGGAGTGTCTGGCCGAACGCTGGGAGTGTTTGTGACGTCAAACCAGGAACGAAACTGACTGAACTGATCGCAGTTGCCGAGTAAGTCTGGAGCTACTCAGAAACTGCTAAGAAGCGTCTATTCGCAATTTTGCTAATCTTTCGTTCGCAATTTTGATAAGCTAAGATTCACTCCCAGTAGGCGTCGGCTTAGCGTGTGCAAAGCTGCTAAAAGCAGCTTGCGAGCGAACAACTCGGAATGAGGGCCTATATGCAGCTGCAACGCTACATGTACTAAGCTCACTGATATTGGCCCTCATTCCGAGTTGTTCGCTCGCAAGCTGCTTTTAGCAGCTTTGCACACGCTAAGCCGACGTCACAAACACACCCAGCGTGATTCTAAGAAACCCTTAGAATCAGATTTAACCCGGATCTCTCTGAAGAATAATTTCTTAAGGTTAGGAGCATGAAGAAATCTTTCACTAACCACTTTTTCTCTTCTGGCCCATAGCCCCTCCAGTGTACCAAGAAATGTACCTGCCCCCTTACAAACTTGGATTCTTGGATCCTCTCCACTACAAACTCCTGATGACCCTGAACCATAACTGGGGAAGGTCTTCTAGGACAACAGCCTCTGAACTCTTTAGAGAGAAAGGCTGGTTTTAAAAGAGAACAATGGAATGTATTATTAATCTTGAGACTTTGGTAACTTGAGACGAAAGGTTACAGGATTTATTTGTTTAATGATCTGAAATAGGCCAATGTATCAGGGATTCCAATTTCTGAGAATGCTGCCAAATTTGAATATTCCGGGTAGACAGCCACACCAAGGGAGTTATTCAAGTTTGTTAGCAAACCAAAAAAAGTTAGCAATTGGGCAAAACCATGTTGCACTGTAGGTGGAGCAGATGTAACATGTGCAGGGAGATTTACATTTGGGTGGGTTATATTGTTTCTGTGCATGGTAAATACTGGCTGCTTAATTTCTACCCTGCAATTTATATTTCAGTTTGAGCCCACCCAAATCTAACTCTCTCTGCACATGTTACATCTACCCCACCTGCAGTCAGGGCCGGTCATAGGGTGGGTCAAAGGGGACATTTGTACTGGACCCCAAGGATCAGAGGGGCTCCATGTATATGCTGATAAGTGCCTGGCAGGGATGTGAGCCGTCTTGTCCAAATAGGGCAGCGAGCTGTAGGCGGCTGCAGCCACAGAGTCACAGGAGCCTCTCACACACAGTGACTGTGTGGGATGAGTGTTTGGCCACTCTTCCGGATTCTGCTTTGTTGCAGGCAGTTACAGGATATGGCAGCAGCTACACTGGCTAGGATTCCCGTGACCTGCAAAATCCTCTTCTGGTGGGGACTGCTGTGCGGTGTTCGGGTCTGGGGAGTACAGCATAGGTGAGTGTCTCCCCGGGGTAAGAGCGAATTGGTGTGGGGATACAGGGCTTTGGGATGGGCTGGGGGAGCCGGGAATGCCGTACGGAGTCATTGGGGAGAGAAAGACTGTGGGTTGTGTGGGACGAAGGAGAGAGGGAGACGCAGACTGTAGCATGTGTTGGGGAAAAAGAGATATACATATTTCTATATTTGTATAAGTATATATATATATATATATAAACAGTTTTTAATATAGCGCAGATTCCGCTTTTATATATATATATATACATGAAGGGGGCCCAAGAGATATCACTGTATGGGGCCCCAAGATTTCTGTTGATTGCCCTACCCGCAGTGCAACATGGTTTTGCCCAAACCTGAATAAGGCCCCAAGTCGCCAACTTTAAATGTACACGATCTTCTATGTCTGTCTGAAAAATAATTTGAGTTGAGTGAGGCTTTGCTGACACATGGATGCACCTTTTTCCAGATCACCCAGAGATGAGAAACAGGGCTAGAAGGAGAAAAGTGTTGTTGAGTCGGGACAAAAGCATTAGACCTGGGATGATACCCAGAAACACAGACAACCGGTGATACTGTGGAAGATGAATGACAGGAATTATAGCTGCTCCACCCAGTCATTATGACACTTCAACACATTAACAACGGAAATATTAATCCAGGGATTGATTTACCCACTCTGTCTGTCCATTTGATTGAGGGTGATAACCTGAGGAAAGGCTGAGATTGATACCAAATTTTGAACAGAAAGATCTCCAGAAGTGGGAAATTAACTGGGTACCTTGATCAAAAATGATATGCTAGGGCAAGCCATGTAACCTGAAGACATGAAGGATGAGCAATGCTGACAGCTCCCTAACACTGGGTAGTTTAGACAGAGGAATGAAATGAGCGATTTTTCTGTAACAATCCACAATTCCCTAAATTGTAGTACATTTGGAGGAAACTGGAAAGGTCCACGATGAAATCAATGGAAATATGGCTTGGAAGGCACAGATAATGGTAAGACATATCCAGAGGGTGGTGTATAAGGAGTTTAATTCCTGGCACAGACATCACATGACCAAACAAAGGGCCTAATTCAGACCTGATCACAGCAGCAATTTTGTTAGCTAATGGGCAAAACCATGTGCAGTGCGGGGGGGGGGAAGTTAGTGTATTAGAATGCTTAATATTTGTAGACACTCCCTTACTAATATGTGTAAGCCTGAATCTTCAGTGATGGTCCCTGGGACCAGGGGGATGCTTGGAAGTGAGTGGTCCAGTGTGCAGTGTGCCAAGGAAAAATGTGACATATGAAAGATATAAGTTTTTCACATGTGATCAGAAGTCTGTAGATGGATTTGATCAGTATGTTACAGAGCTGCAATCACTCAGTAAAACCTGTGAGTTTGGTGATTGAAAGGATTCACTGATTAGAGATCGTGTTGTCTGTGGAATACCTGATAATAGACTCAGAGAGAGATTGCTGAAAGAGCAAGACCTAACACTAGACAAGGCAGTGACTATGTGTAGATCTGCAGAAATAACTAGATTTCAAGCCAAAACGTTACACAAGAAAGTTGATGCTGCTGTCCATGTAGTGCAGAAAACAGAGCCAAGCAAACCTCCATTCTCAAGAATGAAGCAGACTAAGCCACAGTCTAATAAGGAAATGTGTAGTAGATGTGGAAATGCTCACAATCCTAAAATGTGCCCGGCTTATGGTAAAACCTGCATGAAATGTGGTAGACTTAATCACTTTGCCAAATGCTGTAAAATGAAAAGTGAAACAACCAATGTGCATGCTGTTAAACAAACAGAGGAATTCTTTGTGGATTGCATTGAACTTTGCAGTGCAGATAAGAAAGAATAGATTGTCCCTTTAACTGTGAACGAGATTGTCATTCCCTTTAAGCTTGACACTGGCGCGCAGGTGAATTTAATATCGTTTCAAGATTATAAGACTTTTAGAGTAAAACCTAAAATTCATCCAGCCAAAGTTAAAGTTACAGGGTACACTGGGGAGGAAATACCTGTGAAAGGTACATGCTTAGTGACACTGAAATATAAGGGATAACAGTTTAAAACATCTCTACTGATTGTGGATAAAAATGTGCAACCAATTCTAGGATTAAGTTCCTGTGAGAAACTAAGCTTGTTAAAGAAAGTTTTTATGGTGACATCACAAGTAGAAGATTACTGCAAATCGATGTTTACAGAATACAGAGACTTGTTTGAAGGTCTAGGTTGTTTGCCTGCAGAGCATAAAATAAATATAGACACGCAAGTTTCTTCAGTGATTCACCCCTGTAGAAAAGTGCCGTTTGCGCTGAGAGAAAAATTTGAAACAGATCATGACAGAGCAACTAGTGCTAAAATTCTTTGATCCTGCAAAAAGAATAAGAATTTCAGCATATGCTTCGCAATTTGGCCTAGGCTCAGTGCTGTTACAAGAACATGAGGATACATGGCAACCAGTAATCTATGCATCAAGAGCACTGACAAGTGCTGAAACAAGGTATGCTCAAATAGAAAAAGAACTTCTAGCGATCACATATGCATATGAGCGATATCATCAGTTTGTGTATGGTCAAACATTTACAGTGGAAACTGACCACAAGCCATTGGTAGCTATCATGACTAAATCATTACATGACTGTCCCATGAGAATTCAACAAATGCTTATCAGACTACAGAAATATGATGTACACTTCAGTGGCGTAACTAGAAATTTTTCTCCCCCAAGCCAAAAAATTCTTCGGCACCCCCCATCCCCCATAATTGGCACTATTAAAGGGATAAATGCCGAAGGCGCGCGCGCCGCAAAATAGGGGTGTGGCTTCGTTGGGATGGGCGTGGCTTCACATAAAGGGGCGTGGCATTGCAGGAAAAGACTACGTTATACCCCAGTTTTCCAACCTGCACGCCCAGACGTTAGCCACCACGGGAAAGAAAAATAATCCTGATTCATGCCCCTTACATTATTTGTAATTTTTCCTCCTTATAGTAATGCCCAGTATACATTATGCCACATACTGCAATGGCCCTTAGACATTATGCCACACACAATAATGCACATGGCACAATATGCACACACCATAATGCCCCCGACACATTATGCCACACACCGTAATGCCCCCGACACATTATGACAGGAATCGCAATGCCCGTTATACATTATGCTACACACTGCAATGCCCCTGATACATTATACCACATACCACAATGCCCGTGATATAGTATACAACACACCGTAATGCCCCCGACACATTATGACAGGAATCACAATGCCCGTTATACATTATGCTACACACTGCAATGCCCCTGATACATTATACCACATACCACAATGCCCGTGATATAGTATACAATACACCGTAATGCCTGACACATACCGCAATGCCCGTTATACCCTATGCCACACACCGCAATGCCCGTTATACATTATGCCACACTGCAATGACCCTGAGACATTATACCACATACCACAATGCCCGTGATATAGTATGCCACACACCATAATGCCTGCGACACATTATGACACACACCGCAATGTCCGTGATACATTATGCCACACACCGTAATGCCCATTACACATTAAGTCGTACAGTAAGGCTTCTAATTACTTTTAAATTACCTGCTCGTTGCCAGGGGTTTCATGCACTGGGTGTCATGCTCGTTACCAGGGGTTTCATGCTCTTGGTTCCATGCACGGTGCCAGGGGTTTTCATGCTCAGGGTGTCATGCTCGTTGCCAGGGGTATCATGCACTGGGTGGCATGCTCGTTGCTAGGGGGTAGTGCTTGTTGCTAGGGCTGTGCTCCCAGTGCCACATATGTCCCCAGTGCCAGATATTACCCCACAGTGCCAGGTACTCACATGACCCCAGTGCACAATATAGCCCCCCCTATGTGCCAGGTACACATATACCCCCCCCAGTGCCACATATGCCTCCAGTGCCAGATATTCCCCCTCAGTGCCACATATGCCCCCAGTGCCAGATATCCCCCCCCCAGTGCCAGATATTCCCCCCAGTGCCAGATATGCTCCCAGTGCCAGATCCCCCCCCCCAGTGCCACATATGCCCCCAGTGCCACATATGCCCCCAGTGCCAGATATCCCCCCCAGTGCCAGATATGCTCCCAGTGCCACACATGCCCCCAGTGCCAGATATTCCCCCCCAGTGCCAGATATGCTCCCAGTGCCAGATACCCCCATTCCCCCTCAGTGCCACATATGCCCCCAGTGCCAGATATTCCCCCACCCCAGTGCCAGATATTCCCCCCCAGTGCCAGATATGCTCCCAGTGCCAGATTTCCCCACCCCAGTGCCACATATGCCCCCAGTGCCACATATGCCCCCAGTGCCAGATATTCCCCCCCAGTGCCAGATATGCTCCCAGTGCCAGATTCCCCCCCCCCCCCAGTGCCACATATGCCCCCAGTGCCAGATATCCCCCCCCAGTGCCAGATATGCTCCCAGTGCCAGATTCCTCCACCCCCCCCCAGTGCCACATATGCCCCAGTGCCAGATATTCCCCCCCAGTGCCATATATGCCCCCTACCCCCTCTGCCGCCACCGCTCCCCCGCTGGTTTGTGTTGGAGGGACACGGAGGGCACAGCGCGCGCCTCTCCAGTGTCCCTCCTGCATCATCTCCGGCGGCCGCGGGTCTAATAAACGAAGTGCCGGTTCGTGAGCCAATCAGAGCTCACGAACGGCACTTCGTTTATTAGACCCGCGGCCGCCGGAGATGATGTAGGAGGGACACAGGAGAGGCGCGCGCTGTGCCCTCAGTGTCCCTCCAACACAGCAGGGAGGGTTAGCAGGAGCAGATTGACATGCAGACGCTCGTCCGCATGTCAATCTGCGCTAAATCAGTGGCGCCCCCCGCAGCCCCTCGCCCCCAAGCCACCGCGAGGGCTGCGGGGGCAGTAGTTACGCCACTGGTACACTTGCTGTACTGTCCCGGCAAACACATGTACATTGCTGATACACTTTCTCGTGCTGTGGACAAAAGTGAAGGTACCAAAAGTCTGATGGATGAAGAGATAGAAGCCTATGTTAATTTGATCGTAGCTTCTCTACCAGTGTCTCTTGCAAGACAAGAACAGATTAGGAAAGAAACTGAGACAGATGACACAATGAAAGTGTTGAAAGATATCATTCTGAAAGGTTGGCCAGCAGAAAAACATGCGTGCCCGCTGTCTATCCATGATTATTGGATGTACCGCAGTGACCTTACAGTTGTCGATGGTATTATATACAAAGGCAATAGGTTTGTCATACCTGCACGACTAAGAAAAACTATGCTGTGCAAGATACATGAAGGCCACTTAGGAGAAGAAACATGTAAGCTGAGAGCACGTGAAGTTATGTATTGGCCAAGAATGAACCAAGACATAGCACAGACTACAGCTACATGTGAATTATGTGTTACGTATAGACCGAAACAACAAGTTGAGCCACTGAGTCCTCACGCAGTGCCAGAGAGACCATACCAGAAAGTTGGCGCAGATTTGTTTGATTGTAATGGGAAAAGGTACATTGTTGTGACTGATTATTACTCTAACTACCCTGAGGTGAAGACACTACATACAACTACTAGTAAAGCCGTAATCAATTGCATGAAGTCAATCTTTGCAAGGCATGGTGTTCCTATGGAAGTGTTCACTGACAATGGTCTTCAGTTTTCCAGTGCTGAATTTAGACAATTTGCTGATGAGTGGGAATTTGTCCATACTACGTCAAGTCCCCCCTATCCACGCACTATCCACATAACTCAGCATTGGTCAGACTGAGTAAGGAAAGTAAACAGGCAAAACAGAAACTGTTCCATGACAAGCGAGCAAAAAGCTTATCTGATCTAAAATCGGGTGACCAAGTCGGTCTCAGAGATCACGAGAAAGGTATTTGGGTGCAGAAAGGTATTGTGCAAGCACAAGTAGCACCAAGATCTTATACTATACGTACAGAGCGTAGAACGGAAGTAATCCCCCCTCCTAAGCAAAACCAGCCTCGGGCTTTTTGAGCCGGTCCTAGTTTAAAAAATATCGGGGGGGAATTGACAGGGGTTCCACCATATTTGATCAACCAGCACCGGGCTCTGCGCCTGGTCCTGGTGCAAAAAATACAGGGGACAAAAAGCATAGGGGTCCCCCGTATTTTTTGTACCAGCACCGGGCTCCACTAGTCAGAGAGATAATGCCACAGCTGGGGGACACTTTTATATAGGTCCCTGCGGCCTTGGAATTAAATCACTAACTAGTCACCCCTGGCCGGGGTTCCCTGGAGGAGTGGGGACCCCTTAAATCAAGGGGTCCCCCCCTCCAGCCACCCAAGGGCCATGGGTGAAGCCCGAGGCTGTCCCCCCCATCCAGGGGGGGGGCGGATGGGGGGCTGATAGCCTTGTGAAAAAATAAGAATATTGTTTTTTGTAGCAGTACTAAAAGTCCCAGCAAGCCTCCCCCGCAAGCTGGTACTTGGAGAACCACAAGTACCAGCATGCGGTGGACAAATGCGTATTTTAGCACAAAACTTAGTAGATTTACTCACGTCCGAACGAAGAAATTTCATCGTTGAAGTGATCGTAGTGTGATTGACAGGAAGTGGGTGTTTCTGGGTGGAAACTGACTGTTTTCTGGGAGTGTGCGGAAAAACGCAGGCGTGCCAGGAAAAATCGCTGGAGTGTCTGGAGAAATGGGGGTGTGGCTTGCCGAACGCAGGGCGTGTTTTTGACGTCAAACCAGGAACGAAACGGCCTGAGCTGATCGCAATCTGTGAGTAGGTCTGGAGCTACTCAGAAACTGCTAAGAATTTTCTATTCCCAATTCTGCTAATCTTTCGTTCGCAATTCTGCTATGCTAAGATACACTCCCAGAGGGCGACGGCCTAGCGTGTGCAATGCTGCTAAAATCTGCTAGCGAGCGAACAACTCGGAATGACCCCATGAGTCTCATACCAGCCCTGTGTCTCTGTGCCTAGACCCTGTCATTATTTATTATATACTTATCTGATGTCTGGATTCTGTCTTTGCAATACTCCTTGTCCTAGACTTTATTATATAACCACCAACCATTACCTGTCATTATCTGCCATTCATCCTGGTGCATTTGTCATTACATATCCAAGTCTAGTCTGTTGCTGGATGCCCAGTCTCTTCATTTATTTTTGGTAATATCTTGTTTGGAAATAATCATGCAACATCTGTGAATACCTGCCTTGTTTATGTTAATCTGTGCCACTAATTATCTGCACCCAAAATATATCTGCATTTCCTGAATTCACTGAAATCACCTGGACTTTGTGATTTTGCTGCACTCCTCGGGAAATACATAACAACCATATAATTTTCTGCACATTATATCCTGCTGTGTTACCTTGATTAATGGTATAATTTGACATCACAGTCCCATTTGGTCCAAGCCACATAGAACCAGTTGGACAGTTATATTCAGAGACATCCCACAAATTATGTGAATCATGTGAGCTGTAAAAATAAAAGAAGTAGGATATGTAGTGAATCTGTTGCAGGAAAGCAACTGTTTAAATATGTTGAAATGTTAATATGTTGCAGTGAAATTCATGTAAAGTATAACCGATTTGCAAAACAATCTACAAAACAACTGTGTAAAAATGAGACAAATATTTTCACAATTTCTCACTATAAAGACACTTACGCTGAAGCACTGGGATCATATTGGGGCTATCTGCAAAAAATGTTGCACTACAATAATGAATTGTCCCATGCACAGTTTACATATTGTTAATTGAATATATTTTTTATTTTATTTCAGATTTATATGATCATAAAGAAGTGAAATTTAATCAGCAAACAAATATCTGCATTTTTCATTCATTTCATTGGTGTTTCCAGTAAGTTTATTAGATGTGGAAAACTAATTGCAATGGCTGGTCCCATTGAAATGAAAGGGAAAAGGTCCAGTAATAAATAAATATATAAATGTGCAGTGCGTCCTGTCCAAAATCCTCCACTAGCACCAGCAGCGGACAGCATAGGCTGGTTTCCACTAAAACAGGAACTCAATAAGTGTGCCCTACCATATTGAAAACAACCATTTGCTAGTGATCTCATTGGGACCCCTGACAATTTTTACCATCTTCCCCTCCAGTTGTCACTGTTCGCTATACATAATGAGTAAAACTATGTAAACTCATACACAATTTTAAAATAAACTATTATAAGAGATTCCCCTAAGAAGTCATTTACCACTTTTGTATGTATTTATTGGTTTTTTTTTATCATACATACAAAAATCGGAGAATACAAAGAAATGTTTTAGAGTCAATCCAGAAACATTATACAATAAGAAGCCACTACCAGAAAAGGTAGCAAGGAAATTCATAAGAACAGTACAAGGCAAGACAAATGTGACTGAACTGACTAAAGTAATAATGGCGGAATGTAAATCAAGTCAGAATCACCCAAGATAGAAACACTCCTACAAATATATCAAATTTGTAATAATAATTAAAAAAAAACACGATTTGTTAGGTTACAGATTTCAATCAAAAACATATAGAAATATAAAAAAGCCATATCAGTCGGACAAATTAAGTCAGAGTGGAGCAGACGGTATCCCTGGATCAGACTGAGCGAAAACAAATACTGTATAGGAATTCCAACTAAGGGAGTCAAAAAGACTCAAGACATGCTTCTGAAGGGGTTTTAAGAGGTTTAAGATGATGTTTAGCATTTTCAACTTCCAGAACAGTGACAGGGAAACAGATAGTAGCTGCCAATAATGGGTGTAATTGAGGTGGGGATATTGTATCCCAAAAGGCCAATTTGGCATCTACATCTACAGATGGTTGACTATAAATACCTGCATAAAGTTCAGAAAAGACTTGCTCTATGTCTACAGACTTAGAGGCAAAGGAACCATCAGGACGTCTAAGTGACTGACTGACTGACTGACTGACTGACTGACTGACTGAATGAGGGAGTCAGGTTAAGAACCCTTCAATACGAGAGTTAGAGAGAAGTCTGCCTGTCTTGTTCCCAAACCGGTAAAACCTGTGATTCTGATAAAAGGTATGTCTATCACCCAGTGCAGCCAAAACCGCATCAAATTTAACCTTAGCATCCAAGTAATGCTGCTTAGAGATAGGGGCGGATGTTACTTAAATTCCTGATAGGCCTCTGACAGATGACGCTGCATTTGTTTAAAGCCAGAGGTAAATCTTTTCTTTCTACGGGACACATTATTATTATTATTATTATTATTGTTATTATTATTATTATCCTTTATTTATAAGGCGCCACATGGGTTCCGCAGCGCCCAATTACAGAGTACAGTACAGAAACAAATAACAAAAACAAGAAGACAGTGACTTACAATTCAATACAATATAGGACAAGTACAGAATAGGTATATAAACATAGCTGTGTCAGCTGACAACACTGAAAAAAGTATCAGGGCAGCATAAAACAAGGGATTTGATGCTGTCAAAGGGAGTATTGAAAAAAGGATAGGTTAAGTAAGAGACATAAAAGCATATGAGGGAAGAGGACCCTGCTTGTGAGAGCTTACAATCTAATGGGGAGGGGCACACAGACAGGGGTGACAGAGATGGGGTAGAAAGTGAGCGTGTGCCACAGAAGGCTAGGGATGAGAGACGGCTGGGTTTCATGAAGAAGTGGGTCTTGAGAGCCCATTTGAAGTTTTGTAGAGAGGTGGAGAGTCTGAGGGGGAAAGGTAGAGAATTCCAGAGAAAGGGAGCAGCATGTGCAATATCTTGGAGGTAGGAGTGGGAGGAGGTAATCAGTAGGCAGGGGAGGTGGCATACATTAGCAGAGCGAAGAGGATGTGCGGGAGTGTAAAGGGAGATAAGGTCAGAGATGTAAATAGGAAAGGAGTGGGTGGGGGCTTTGTAAGTAAGTGTGAGAAGTTTGAAATGGATTCTGAAGGGGAAGGGGAGCCAGTAAAGAACTTGAAAGAGAGAGGAGGTGGATGTAGTACGTTTGGCGAGGAAGGTGAGCCGAGCAGCAGCATTGAGGGTAAATTGGAGTGGAGAGAGGTATTTGTCATGGTGCCATATAGGGAAAGATTACAGTAGTCCAGTCTGGAGATGACCAGTGAGTGGATAAGGGTCTAAGTGGCATCCTGGGTGAGAAAGGGTCTAATACTGCAAATATTTTAAAAATGACAGGTTTGTGAGAGGTGCTGTATCTGTGGTCTGAGTGAGAGGGAAAAGTCAAGGATTACTCCAAGACAGCACACTTGGGGGCTAGAGGAGATAGTAGTGCCATCGGGTGTCATACGGTATGCCGGCGGTCGGGCTCCCAGCGCCCAGCATACCGGCGCCAGGAGCCCGACGGTCGGCATACCAACAGCGTGGCGAGCGCAAAGGAGCCCCTTGCGGGCTCCACTGCGCTCGCCACACTGCAGGCACGGTGGCGCGCTACGCGCGCCACACTATTTTATTCTCCCTCCAGGGGGGCCGTGGACCCCCACGAGGGAGAATAGTTGTCGGTATGCCGGGTGTCGGGATTCCGGCGCCGGTATACTGTGCGCCGGGATCCCGACATTTGGCATACAAAAAGCCAACCGTGCCATCAACAGATAATGAAATTATGGGAGGTGAAGTTGTGCGGGAGGGCGGAAGGATGATCAGCTCAGTCTTAGACATATTAAGTTTAAGAAAGCGCTGGGACATTCAAGAAGAGATAGCAGAGAGACAGTTGGATACACAAGTCAGGAAAGCAGGTGAGAGGTCAGGGGAGGAAAGGTATATTTGAATATCATTAGCATAGAGATGATATTGTAAGTCAAAAGAGTTAATGAGTTCACCTAAAGAGTACGTAAAGCGAGAGAAAAGGAGAGGACAGAGAACAGAACCTTAGGGTACACCTACAGTTAGTTGAAGAGAGGAGAGACAGACAGAGAAGAAACAATCAGAGAGGTAGGAGGATAGCCAGGGGAGGGCAGTATCACACAGACCAAGGGAGTGGTCAAGCAGAAAAAGCAAAGATTTAGCAGAAAGTAGGCTATTGCAGACTTTTGTTAGGGCAGTTTCAGTGGACTGGAGAGGACAGAAGCCAGACAGGAATGAGTCAAGCAGTGAGTGGGAGGAAAGAAAGGCAGTAAGGCAGTTATAGACAATATGCTCAAGAAGATTGGAGGCAAAAGGGAGGGGAGAGATGGGTTGATAGATGGAGAGAGAGTGTGTGGATCAATGGTAGGGTTTTTAAGAATAGAGGAGATGAGTGCATGCTTGAAGGCAGAGAGGACAGTGCCTGATGAGATGGAGAGATTGAAGATGTGGGCAAGATGGGAGCATGCAGAGAGAGAAAGGTGGCGGAGGAAGTGGGAGGGGATAGGGTCAAGTGGGAAGGTAGATGGATGAGGTCCAATACTTCCTCACCAGATGCAAGGGAGAAAGCTTTCAGATTTGGTAAGAGGGATGGGGAGGGGTGGTAAGGGAAAGGAGCTGGCTGGTTGCTGATTGTTTGGTGGGATGTGATGTCCTGACTTATGGAGTCAATTTTGGATGTGAAGTGAGTGGCAAAGTCAAGAGCAAAGAGAGAGGAAAGGAGACAAGGTGGGGGTGGGCAGAGGAGGGAGTTGAGAGTTGAAGACTGGGAGGAGATGAGGTTCCTGAAGTATGACTGTTTAGTGAGGGAAAGGGCAGCACTGAAGGATGAGAACATAAGTTTGAAATGGAGTCTGCCTTAGGGCATGATTTCCTCCAATGTAGCTCAGCAGTATGTGAGTCTAGAGCAGAAGTAAAGGAAGCATTGTGTAGGGAGGAAGCATTGTATAGGCGCTCAGCTTACCTGCGCCGGGATGCCGACCACCAGGAAACTGACATCTATTCTCCCTCGTGAGGTGTCCATGACACCCCCCTGGAGGGAGAATAAATAGCGTGGCATGGTAAGCGTGCCACCGTGACTGCAGTGTGGCAAGTGCAGCAATCCCGCAAGGTGCTCTTTTGCACTCACCCCACGGGCGGCATTCCAGCGGTTGGGATCCCAGCACCGGTATGCTGGGCACCGGGATCCCGACAGCCGGGATATCGTAGTAGACCCGTATAGAGATTTGGCTTGTTCAGGGCATGAGAGAAACTGTATAGGAGAGAGAAAGGAGTCGAGCACGGAGGATAGGGAAGTGGTGTCAATAGCCTCAATGTTTCGCTTAGTGATGGTAGCCTTAGGGGGTAGAGATGGTGTAGCAGAGACAAATAAGTTAAAGAAGAGCAGGTGGTGGTCTGATAGGGGGAATGGGAAGTTGGTGAAAACAACAGTTATGGTAGACTTAACTTTGTTAACTCTCTTTCATCGAGGTTCATAGCGGCCACATGGAGAACATCGGGGGTTGTACGTGGTGGATGAGAGTACAGGCACCAAACAGTTAAGCCTTCTGGCTTCCCAGAATGCTCAGCTCCTCTCCCCTATAACCACGCCTCCATACTCAGGTAGATCAGTTTTGTTAACAAGCCCAAAGCAGGAAGTGGATATGAGAGAAGAAAGATATTGTACACATAAGAACACATTCTCGCAGACAGAAGAAAGGAACCAGGGACTAATGCCCAAAAAAACCCAGAAAGGCCAGGTGTGTCAGAGTGGGTGCCCTGCAGACCCTATGAACCTCAAAAAAATAGAGTTAAGATAGGTAAGTATTCCCTAATTCTCGTTTTCTTCTTCAGGTTTAATAGGACTTCACAGGGAGAACATCGGGGATATTTTTTAAGGAAGGGGATGCGCCTGAGAGGGTAACAGAATCCTGCTTCCAAAGGAAGCATCCTGGGATGCGAAGGTATCAAATGAGTAGAATTTTAGAATTGTGTGAATGGAAGACCACGTAGCGGCCTTACATAATTACTCAGGAGACACCCCACTGCGTGCTGCCCATGGAGAATCTACAGATCTAGTAGCATGGGCAGAAATTGATGATGGGACAGGAAAATCAGCTTAATTGTGTGCTTGTGCCAGAATGAGGTTTCCTCCTTCTTGTTTGAATTTCCTTATTACCCTTGGCAGAAGGGATATTGGGGAAAATATGTATGGTATATGAAAGTTCTATTGTACTGCTAGAACATCCATGAATGCTGCTTGCAGATCCCGTGACCTAGGTCCATATACTGGGACCTTGTGCTTGTGACATGATGTCATCAGATCCACGTCTGGCTGGCCCCATCTGTCCACTAGTAGTTGGAACACCTCTGGGTGGAGAGCCCATTTGCCCATGTGCACATCCTGACGACTGAGGAAGTCTGCTTCCCAGTAGAGGAGGCCTGGTATGAACAGTGCTGATATCGGTGAAAGATGAAATTTGGCCCACTTAGTGGCTACTTCTTGCATTGCCCTTTTGCTGCGAGTGCCACCTTGGTGATTGATATTTGCCACTGTTGTGGCATTGTCGGATTGAATTTGCACAGGCCTGCCTTGGAGAATGCTGCATGCCAGTGTCAATGCTTTGTACACTGCCCTCACTTTCAGTACATGGATTGGTAATTGAGACTTTGCCAGGCTCCATCTCCTTTGAAACAAGTGTTGCTTGGTTGCAGCTCCCCAACCACAGAGGCTGGCATCTGTAGTGAGAAGCACCCAATTTGGGATCCAGAAGGGGCGACCCCTGTCTAGGTGTTTGCTGTGACGCCACCAAGTTAATGGTAGGCGAACCTCCGGAGTTAGTTATTATCTGCCGTTTGATCTGATGAGGCTGGGCATTCCATTTGGCTAGAATCAACCTTTGTAAACGGCGAGAGTGAAATTGGGCAAATTCTACCATGTCGAATGTAGACACCACCAGGCCAAGGGCTTTTATGGCAGAGTGAATTGACACCTGAGGATGGTGAAAGAACCAATGTATTTTGTCACTTAGTTTCAATATTTTGTTCATTGGTAGAAACAGTCAATTTTGAGAGTATAGCAGGGCTTTCCCTGATGTACTGTACCATCTTTTGAGATGATATGAGTGAGGACTTTTTTCCAGTTGATAAGACAACAGTGAGTTTTAGGAAGTAGAGACGTGCAGCGGGCACTTTTCGTGTTTTGGTTTTGGTTCTAATTCCCCGCTCGTGTTTTGGTTTTGCCTTGGTTATGCCAAAACCACTCTTTCATATTGTTTTGGTTTTGGATCTGGATGATTTTTGAAATAAACTAAAAACAGCTAAAATCACAGAATTTGGAGGTAATTTTGCTCCTACTGTATTATTAACCTCAATAACATTAATTTCCAGTCTATTCTGAACACCTCACACCTCACAATATTGTTTTTAGGCCTAAAGTTGCACCAAGGTGGCTGTAAGCTAAGCGACACAAGTGTACAGCACAAACACCTGGCTCATCTAGGAGTGGCACTGTAGTGGCAGACAGGATGGCAGATTTAAAAAATAGGCCCCAAAGAGCACATAATGCAAAGAAAAAAAAGAGGTGCAATGAGGTAGCTGGATGACTAAGCTAAGCAACACAAGTGTGCGGAACAAACACCTGGCCCATCTGGGAGTGGCACTGCAGTTGCAGATAGGATGGCACTTAAAAAAACTAGGCCCCAAACAGTACATCATGCAAAGAAGAAAAAAGAGGGGCAATGATGTAGCTGTATGGCTAAGCTAAGCGACACAAGTGTGCGGCATAAACACCTGGCCCATCTAGGAGTGGCACTGTAGTGGCAGACAGGATGACAGATTTAAAAAATAGGCCCCAAAGAGCACATAATGCAAAGAAAAAAAAGAGGTGCAATGAGGTAGCTGGATGACTAAGCTAAGCAACACAAGTGTGCAGAACAAACACCTGGCTCATCTGGGAGTGGCACTGCAGTTGCAGACAGGATGGCACTTAAAAAAACTAGGCCCCAAACAGTACATCATGCAAAGAAGAAAAAAGAGGGGCAATGATGTAGCTGTATGGCTAAGCTAAGCGACACAGGTGTGCGGCATAAACACCTGGCCCATCTAGGAGTGGCAATGTAGTGGCAGACAGGATGACAGATTTAAAAAATAGGCCCCAAACAGCACATCATGCAAAGAAGAAAAAGAAGTGCAATGAGGTAGCTGTATGACTAAGCTAAGTGACACAAGTGTGCGGCACAAACACCTCGCCTATCTAGGAGTGGCACTGCAGTGGCAGACAGGATGGCACTTTAAAAAAGCTAGGCCCCAAACAGTACATCATGCAAAGAAGAAAAAGAGGTGCAATGAGGCAGCTGTATGACTAAGCTAAGCGACACAAGTGTGCGGCACAAACAACATGGGACGTGCTGGATTTTGCCCAGATGTATTACACGCACAGTATTGGTGGCACAGGATAGCGTACCCCTAGATCAAACACACACATGGCAAAGCCTATAAAATTAATTTAGATAATAATAACCCTTTTATTTGAAGCTATTATAATAATATACAGCACAGGCGAGCGTACCCCACACCACACAGGGCAAACCCTGTAAAAATGATTTGGATAATAATATAAGTAATGTATATAACCCTTTTATTTGAAGTAAATAATATACAGCACAGGACACCACCACTGGGCTTATGGCAGCACAAGACACCACCACTGGACTGATGCAACACAAGACAGCACCACTGGACTGGACTTATACGGCAGTACTCCCGGACTTATATGGCAGTACCCCTGGAGTTGTACGGCAGTGTGAGACAGGATGGCACTTTAAAAAATTTGTCCCCAAACAGCACATGATGCAAAGAAGAAATAGAGGTTCAAGATGGAATTGTCCTTGGGCCCTCCCACCCACCCTTATGTTGTATAAACAGGACATGCACACTTTAACAAACCAATCATTTCAGCGACAGGGTCTGCCACACGACTGTGGCTGAAATGACTAGTTTGTTTGGGCCCCCAATAAAAAAAGAAGCAATCAATCTCTCCTTGCACAAACTGGCTCTATAGAGGCAAGATGTCGACCTCATCCTCCGATTCCTCACCCCTTTTACTGTGTACATCCTCCTCCTCACAGAGTATTAATTCTTCCCCACTGGAATCCACCATCACAGGTCCCTGTGTACTTTCTGGAGGCAATTGCTGGTAAAGGTCTTCCTGGAGGAATTTATAATTCATTTTGATGAACATCATTTTCTCTTTCTCTTTCTTTTCATTTTGTGGAAGTAACCTCCTACACCGATCGCTGACAAGGTTACCGCCTGCACTAAACACTCTTTCAGAGTACACACTGGAGGGGGGACAAATTAGGTAAAATAAAGCCAGTTTGTGCAAGGGCATCCAATTGCCTCTTTTTCCTGCCAGTATACATACGGACTGTCTGACATGCCTACTTGGATGCTGTCACTCATATAATCCTCCACCATTCTTTCAATGGTGACAAAATCATATGCAGTGACAGTAGACATGTCAGTAATCGTAGGCAGGTCCTTCAGTCCGGACCAGATGTCAGCACAATCTCCTCACTGCCCTGCAACACCTCCAGCGGGTGGGCTCGGAAATCTTATCCTTTTCCCCGCAGCCCCAGTTGCTGGAGAAAGTGAAGGAGGAGCTGATGATGGGTCACGTTCCGCTTGAGTTGACAATTTTCTCACCAGCAGGTCTTTGAACCTCTGCAAACTTGTGTCTGCCGGAAGGAAAGATACAATGTAGGCCTTAAACCTAGGATCGAGCACGGTGGCCAAAATGTTGTGCTCTGATTTCAACAGATTGACCACCCTTGAGTCCTGGCAAAGCAAATAAAGGGCTCCATCCAAAAGTCCCACATACTTTGTGGAATTGCTCTGTCTTAGCTCCTCCTTCAATTTCACCAGCTGCTTCTGCATGAATGAATGCCGAAAGTGGCCCGCAATTTTTTGGGCCACCATCAGCATCTGCTACACGCCCCTGTCATTTTTTAAAAAATTCTGCACCACCAAATTAATTGTATGTGCAAAACATGGGACGTGCTGGAATTTGCTACATAGCGTAGCCTGCCTAGGAACGTGTTAGCATTTGCGAGATACTGCTACTGGTGCCGCTGCTGTTGTTGCAGCGGGAGGCCATATGTATACCCAGTGGGCTGTCATAGTCATATAGTCTTTAGTCTGCCCTGTTCCACTTGTCCACATGTCCATGGTTAAGGGAACAGTGGGTACAACTGCATTTTGTAGGACACTGAGGACACTTTTTCTGACGTCTCTGTATATTCTCGGTATCGCCTGCCTAAAGAAGTGGAACCTAGATGGGATTTGATACCGGGGACACAGTACCTCAAACAATTCTCTAAGTCCCACTGAACTGATGGCGGATACCGGACGCACGTCTAACACCAACATAGCTGTCACGGCCTCAGTTATCCGCTTTGCAAAAGGATGACTGCTGTCATATTTTATCTTCCTCACAAAGGACTGTTGGACAGTCAATTGCTTACTGGAAGTAGTACAAGTGGTTTTCAGACTTCCACTCTGGGATGACGATTGTCAAAGTCGAAAAATATCATGATTCACATGCCTTGTACTAACCCCATGCGCATGCCCGCTGCACGTGCACACGCTCTGCCGTGCGTACGCATATTCGCACTTTGCGTAATGGAGCTGCTACGGCCGTGCGCTTTGGCGCGTGGTATGCGCATTTATGGTAGAGTTTGTGAGCATGTAGCGGGCGACTCGAGCATAGCATATTTAACCCATATAGTGTGTTTTATAGTTAATATTCCCCTAGACAACGTCAGCAAGTATGTTTAGTTTAAACGGTTCCTGGAACAGAGAGATTCCTCTTTACATGATAGGAAGGGTCAGATAAAGGTTGAAAGGTGGTGTCTAGTATCCAGCTGTAGAGTATTTTAAGGGTAATATTCCTATGATAGTTAGGAAAGATTCGCATATTCCTGCGCATAGTTATGCGCAGAAGTAGAAAATAGATATAAAATTGTATTTAAAATATATTACAAATGGGGAGAGGATGAGAATGGAATTCACACATAAATTTCCCACAGACTGAGATACAATGGCCTTATTTACACTAAACTTTGAGATTCTATGAAGAGGACATACACCTTTGTTTATGAATAGGGCCAGGTTTCTCTCCAGTATAATGAGTGCTGAGTTGCCATTGTCTCAACTGAAAGAGACATACACAAGGGTGAACAATATCTAGGAACAGAGTTTGTTTGGAAGATCCAAAACAATAGCTTTCCACAACATAACCAGACAGAGAGGAATTTAGAATACTAACAAGTCTTAGCCATCGCCCACTTCTTGAACTAACCCAATGATCCCCGGTGCAGGACATGTCCCACCCCCTAACCAATGGAAAAAGAGCACACAGTGTCTATTGTATTATGTCTTGAGCTAGTGAATAAATATAGCTTGCAGCAGGCTTTGACACACAAGACTCTCTCCAAAAGGCTTTCTCTTTGAATGCTGAGGGCTGGAATCCAGGACGTGCTTGCGAATCATCCCCCCGTATGTATCTTTCTCTGTAGCCATTTTGTTATCCTTAGTGTTTGCCATTTATTCTCATTCTGTTTGCTCGTGTTTGTGATCGTATGCTATTGTTCATATTATTCCTTGTTATTCTGTTTAGATTTTGATGTTAGTTTTGTAGTGTATAAGCTGTACTGTTTTTCCCTTTTACTCTAAAGAATCATCCACGAAGGTGTTAGAGCCGGAGTGGTTTTTAAATCCAAACCAGGTCTTGTGTTTTCACTAGTTACTGTAAAGGGTTTTCTTAGCGTCTCAATCGCTCAAACAGCTTCCATATTATCAAGGTTAATAAGCGTTACATCATTGTAGTATTACATTGCCAAGGTTTAGAGTATAAGCATACCCTTACTGTGTGTTGTTAATAAGGTTTACTGTGTATCATTCTGTGAGCATCTGCGCCGCTCGTGTCTCACTCTCACGGCGCAGCGTCCGCTACGCCAATAGCGTAGCATTACGGTACTCGGGACGCCTATAGCGTGCTCGATACAAAGTGTGAGTCCGTGAGCGTACGTGTCGCTCGTGCGTCGTGCCCACGGCCTAGCGTCTGCTACGCTAAGTGCGTACCCTTACGGTACTCAGTGCGCCAATAGCGTACTTAGTCCGTAAATAGTATATAGCTTATGTTTAAAGGTAATAATTGACATTATCACGATCGACTCCCAGCAGCAACACAGCAGTGGCAGCAACGGCAGGCGTACCACTCAAGGATCCTCCGGAGGAATCCTGGTTAGGAGAGGACTCCTCAGTCTTGCCAGTGACATGGCCTGCAGGACTACTGACGTTCCTGACTGAGGAGGAAGTTGACGTTAAGGGAGTTGGTGGTGTGGCTTGCAGGAGCTTGGGTACAAGAGGAAGAAGGGATTTAGGTGTCAGTGGACTGCTTATGCTCTTACCCAAAGTATCACAACTTGACACTGACTTCTGATGAATGTCCTGCAGGTGACATATAAGGGAGAATGTTCCTAGGTGGTTAACATCCTTACCCCTACTTATTACAGATTGACAGAGGCAACACACGGCTTGACACCTGTTGTCCGGATTTGTGGAGAAATAATTCCACACGAAGAGGTGGCTTTTTTGGTATTTTGCCCAGGCATCAAAATGGGCTTCTTCATCCCACGGACAACAGGTGTCTCCCCCGGTGCCTCATTTAAACAAACCACATCACCATCAGAATCCTCCTTGTCAACTTCCTTCTCAGCGCCAGCAACACCCATATCCTCATCCTAGTGTACTTCAACAGTGACATCTTCAATTTGAACATCAGAAACTGAATTGTGGGTGCTCCTTCCAGCACTTGCAGGGGGCGTGCAAATGGTGGAAGGAGCCACCTCTTCCCGTCCAGTGTTGGGAAGGTCAGGCATCGCAACCACCGACACACTTGGACTCTCCTTGGGGATTTGTGATACCATCTTAGAACGCACAGTTCTTTTCTGTGCTTTTTCCATCTTAACTCTTTTCATTTTTCTAGCGGGAGGATGAGGGCTTCCATCGTCATGTGAAGCTGAATCACTAGTCATGAACATAGGCAAGGGCCTTAGCCGTTCCTTGCCGCTCCATGTCGTAAATAGCATATTGGCAAGTTTACGTTTCTCCTCAGACCATTTCAATTTTTTGGGGGGTCTTTTTACTGACCTTTGGCTTTTTGGATTTCACATTGGGCATCGGCCTTGGCAGATGACATTGATGGCATTTCATCATCTATGTCATGACTAATGGCAGCAGCTTCAGCACTAGGAGGAAGTGGTTCTTGATCTTTCCCTATTTTATCCTCCAAATTTTTGTTCTCCATTATTTCTCTGGAGTTATATAACAAAGGCCCTCATTCCGAGTTGATCGCTCGCTAGCTGCTTTTAGCAGCAGTGCAAACGCTAAGCCGCCGCCCTCTGGGAGTGTATCGTAGCTTAGCAGAAGTGCGAACGGAAGGATCGCAGCGCTGCTACAAAAAAAGATTGTGCAGTTTCTGAGTAGCTCGAGACTTACTCCTAGCTAGCGATCACTTTAGTCTGTTTAGTTCCTGTTTTGACGTCACAAACACGCCCTGCGTTCGCCCAGCCATGCCTACGTTTCCCCAGCCACTCCTGAGTTTTTATCTGGCACGCCTGCGTTTTTACACACACTCCCCGAAAACGGTCAGTTACCACCCAGAAACACCCACTTCCTGTCAATCACTCTGCGGCCAGCAGTGCGACTGAAAAGTGTTGCTAGAGCTTGTGTAAAACTGCATTGGCTTTTGTGAAAGTACGTCACGCGTGCGCAGTGCGCACCTTACACATGCGCAGAAGTGCCGATTTTTAGCCTGATTGCTGCGCTGTGAACAAAGCGATCAACTCGGAATGAGGGCCAATATGAGGTACAGGAGAGCATACCTCTACACCACACAGGGCAAACCCTGTGAAAATTATTTGGATTAAATATTAAAAACCTCTTTATTTGGAGTAAATAATATATAGCACAGGACAGCACCACTGGACTGGATTTATACGGAATTATATGGATTCATATGGAATTATACGTCAGGATCACTGGATTTATACGCCAGTTCCACTGGTATTATACGGCAGGTCACTGGATTTATACGCCAGTACCACTGGATTTATACGGCAGTACCACTGGACTGGATTTATACGCCAGTACCACTGGATTTATACGGCAGTACCACTGGACTGGATTTATACGCCAGTACCACTGGAATTATACGGCAATATAACTGGAATTACACGCCAGTATCACAGGAATTATACTCCTGTATCACAGGAAATATACGGCAGTATCACGGGAATTATACGGCAGTATCACAGGAATTATACGGCAGTATCACGGGAATTATACAACAGTATCACGGGAATTATACGCCAGTATCACGGGAATTATATGCCAATATCATGGGAATTATACGGCAATATCACTGGAATTATACTAAACAAAACAATTTGTACAGGTAGGCGCAACTAAACCACTTCTACTTTATAAATGCATGTGATGCTTACTTTTTGATTAGAAACCTCTTTCTGGAATCAGTTCCACACATTTGCACTAAAATCTCTTATTTGCCTCATTATCGAGAGAAAAGAGAAAGGTGATCGTGCAATATTGTTTTTTTAAAATGGAACAAATTTATTTTTACATCACACCCACAATAAAAACAATAAAAACTAAAAGTGGAATTATACTCCAGTATCATAGGAATTTTACGCCAGTATCACAGGAATTATACGCCAGTATCACAGGAAGTAAATGGCAATATCACTGGAATTATACGCCATTATCACAGGAATTATACGCAAGTATCACAGGAATTATACGGCAATATAGCTGGAATTATATGGCAATATCACGGGAATTATACACCAGTATCACAGGAATTATACGCCAGTATCACGGGAATTATACACTGGTATCACAGGAATTATACGCCAGTATCACAGGAATTACGGCAATATCACTGGAATTATACGCCAGTATCACGTGAATTATACGCCAATATCACTGGAATTATACGCCAGTAACACTGGATATATGGCAGCAGAGGACACCACCACTGTGACTGGTCACTGGACTGATGCTGCACTAAACACTACCCCTGGTCTGATGCAAGACAACACAGCAAAACTGCAAGGGACTTGTATCAGCACTGGGGACATGTAGCAGCAGAGGACACCACCACTGTGACTGGCTGGACTGATGCAGCATAAGACACTACACTGGACTGAGACAGCACTGGAATCACCACCCCACTTTCCCGCCCACACAGACACTGAGGACGGAGACACGTCCTCTCACTACACTCTCCGATACTGGAGTGAAAATGGCGGCGATGCGCGAGTCCTTATATGGAATCCAAACCCTGTGAGAATTTCAATAGCGGGATGATGACGTTTTGCCTTGTTCTGGTTTCCGAGTCAGGAGGGAAAACCAGAGCCTGACTCGGGTCCAGACTCGGGTAGGGAGGTTCAGTAGGGTTCGGTTCTCAGGAAACCAAACCTGCTCATCTCTAGTATGAAGGCTATCGATGTTTGATATTTGCTGTGCAATACCTCCTGTGAACTGGCCAGGAGTAGTATGTCGTCCAGATAAGGAAGCATCCTGATTCCCTGATGACGCAGGTGTGCTGCCATGACTGCCATGACTTTTGTAAATATTCTGGGTGCTATAGCCAGGCCAAATGGCAGTGCCTGGAAGTTATAGTGTTGGTTTAGGATAGCAAACCTCAGGTATTGCTGATGTGATGGCGCAATAGGTATATGCTGATTGTCAAAGTCAGAAAAATATTTCTATGCACGCTACCATATTTGCACCGCACACAGGTCCGTGCTGCGCATGCGTACGCTCTCCCGTACGTGCGCATACTCACAGTCGCGGGCACCCGCAGGCGCATGGTATGCGTATTTACGGTAGAGTTTATGCGATCATAGCGTGCGACTCAATCATTACATATTTTCACTAATAATGTATTTTGTAGATCATGGTCCCTTTGATAGATTCTGAAAGTTTGGTTAATATAGAATGTTCATGAACAGAGGAATCCCTCTTTGTTTAATACGAAGGGTCAGATAAGAGTAATACAGTGGTGTTTAGTATCCATCGGAAGAATATTTAATTAGAAATATTCCGGTGTTGGTTTGGAGCAGATCAATCGCTCGTGCGAATAGTTATGGACATAAGAAGTTTATGAACATTTACTTTATTTGCACTTTATTACCCATGCGGCGGGAAACTCAGTTTCCCTCCCACCTGAGCAGTTGGAAATAGTCACAGCCCACCTGTATGAATCAACCTATGACCTTTTGTTATAATGCGAAGCCGAATTCCTGTGTCCAATGAACAATGAGATTGTAGGGACCATTGAATTGTATTGTGTGTGGAGCATAAATAGCAGGCCGACCATATCCAACTGCACTCTCTTCAACGGTTCTCATTGCTGATAATCGGGAGCTGGATATCGAGGCGCATGCGATTGTTCCCCTTGTGCGTAAGTTTTCTCAGTAATCATATTGTCTTACTGTGAGCCATTTCTCTCTCTCTCCCTCTCTTCTCTTTCTCTCGTATTTTCCCTTGATTAGACTTGAATAGTATAGTATTGTATTTCCTGTGTAGTTATCTGGTTAGTTGGTTTATGTTATACTGTAGTGTATGCTTTGTACTGTGATTCTTTTTGCAAGTAATAGTCATAATACATATAATAGGTTTCGGACCCTAAGCCAGGTATCTGTGTATTCTTTATAGTGTTAAGTATTCTCTGAGCGTCGGTGACGCTCAAGCAGCTTTGTAGGTAATCAGGTTACACAAGGTTGCACTTACACATTGTCTCCACACTAAGGTTTACTGTGTATTTCATTGCTGAAGGTATAGATATAAAGGTTTAACGTTGTGAGCGTCTGCATCGCTGGTGATCTCCTCGTGGTCCCGAGCGCTGCTACGCTATAGCGAATCATTACGATAAGTCAACAGCCAATATTCTGCCTGCCTGCGATCACTTGGCCGTGAGTGAACGTGACGCCTGAGCGTCTCGATCACGGCTAAGCGATCGATACGCAACTTGCGTACCCTTACGGTACTTCTTACGTAGATAGCGTACAGTGTTCTTAGACCTCATAAAGGGTTATATACACGATAAAAATTTAGCTTTATCAATTGGCGGCTCGTCCTGTCCTTCACATATCTGCACTAGGTAGATCAGCAGACATTATCCCTCAGCAAAGGGCGGGAGGTTGTCTCGTAGTGCTGACGGGATAAGCGTCTGCTTCGCTTAGATAAAAGAGTGCTGAAGGAATCCGGGAACCGGAGGTAAGAACAAAACGCTAGTGTCTTTTAAAACTGTATTTTTCTGTCTTGCGTACACACGCACGCACACATATATCTGCATTTCTTTTCTTTTTTCATTTTCGTATATCACTCTCCTGTCTGCCAGTTTTATAGTCGATAGAAGTGCTAAAAAAAGATTTGCCGTTATTTCATAGTTTAAGAGTAAAGGTAATATAGTTAAAAGATAGACAAACACACAGTTTTGCCTGGGAGATAAGGCGAAGTCAGTGTGTTGTGTGGTAGATGACCAGGGATCATCTACATTGATAAAAAAAATAAATTGTGTTACGGTGGATCTTTGCTTTGCGTACACGTGTCCCTAACAAAAGACTTGTGTACGCAATCCAAAGGCGGACGCACGCAGCGTACATTACGCAACGGAGCGTCCGGTTACGCCCACGTAGCTCAAGTCACGATAAGTTGATTTTTAACGCAACACGATAAGTAACGCAAAGCGGTAAATAGCGCCACAGGCGATAAATAACGCAAGTCTATTTTTGGAAATCCAAAATTTAAATTAACAGATCCTGCTCCTAATTGGTAACACAGCTGGGCTAAAGAAAAATTTCTGCGCAGAAATAGAAATAGAAGCAAAAGTGTACATGTGATGAGTGAGTGTTTTTGTATTACATAAGTTTATATAACTTAAAGGTTGAACCACAAGAAAAGTCGAGTACTCGTGAGGTACACGCGTGTAAGTGACGTGCACGGTGGCTAGGGAGGCATCCTTGGTTAAACATAATATTTGAGCATTAGAGTATAGCGGACCAGTATAGAACAAGACCAGGAGGTCGTACAGAACAAGACCAGGAGGTCATAACAGACCAGGAGGTCCAGGTACAGTAAACAGGGAAGTCCGCTATACAGTTCAGAGGCACAACACCGAGAAGGGTTGGTGCAAGACCCATATAGGCCGTACAAGCTCTGGCTGAAGGAATTCGCAGTCGTAAGTTTCGATTCCATTGGTCTTTCTGTACACAAGCTTAGTTGTTTGTGTACTGAACGACTGGACCGCACGTAATTGTGTACAGTAGTTAGTAATCTGACCTAGTACCATTAGAGTAAAGGGGTCACAAACGCTATTTGTACATTCTGACGTGATTTGTGTAATTTTTTATTTTTCAAGAAGGGAAGTTCGCTGGTCACTCAGGAACTATCTGACAAACCTCACCTTTACTGGAAAGAGTAAGTGTTCTGCGGATAACCCTCACATGTTCCAGTAAACAACGGTTTTTATAGGTGCCCTGGGTCGAGTACGCCAGCACCATATCGGTGTGATCAGGTCGTATTGGTCGGCGTGGGCGAGTGAGTGGGGTACTCGGTAAACCGCCACCGTCGGCCTATTGTGAACAATCTGGTTTTCTGTAAGGGTTCGCTGAAGACCTTGATATAGAGATCAGAGGTAGAGCAAGCAACGCCTGCAGAGTTATGGGGGCCAGTTGTTCAGGTAGGGGGCGATCAACCTCGGTTCGGGTTGATTCAGTGGTCCGACCAATTGGGTCGGCCAGGTATATCATGTGTGAGAAATATGGAAGTCACACAGAGGTTTTATGTGATGAATGGGAGAGAATGACGGTACAAGACCGGGAGAAATTCCCAAGAATAGGTAGCTTCAGCCCAGAGGTGTTACAAAATTTAAGGAGGAGGATATGTCTCATAAAATCAACAAAGAGACGAGTTCAGCATTATGATTATTTACAGTTGTGGCAACAGGAAGGTGAGATACAGAGAGGTTTGGCTCAGGCGGCAGGATCTGGCTCTAACAGAAAACTAATTGCCACGGCCCCACCGCCACCATATATATCAGGAGAGAAGTTGATTACGGAGAAAGACGCACTAAGGGGTAACACAAAATCACTTAGTAACGGTGTAAATGTTAATGATAATGTTAACCCATTAACCCATGCAAGTATTAACCCGTGCAAGTTGTACCCTGTTTTGAACTTTCCTCAGGAGTGTGATCAAGAGGACGAAGCGACAACGATTTCAGCGCTCTCTCTAGCAGCCACCATAGCAGAGACCACAGTAGGCACAGCAACACCCACGAGATTAGTAAAGGCCCCTAGCGGAGGGATAGGTGAGGTCATATCAACTGGTAAGTACGGCACCATGCATTATGCTGAGACTATTTCACCACAAGCTGTAGAATCTACACAGAATGAGGTTGTTAGAATTACTCCTGTTAGGGTAATAGCAGTTCCCAATGGGAAAACAGATGTATCAGGAGCCACTCCCATAAGGAACATTGCCATGTACAGCCCATTTTCCCGAATGGAATTAAGGACCATAGTGTCTGAATTCCCTGACCCTAGAAAAGATTTAGTTGCCAGCCAAAAATACATCACAGACTTAGGAAACACTTTAGAGCCCAATAATAAAGATTGGCAGATATTGCTAAAAGCTTGTTTACCCTCCAATGTCGACTCAGCTCAATTTTTAGCTGATTGTGGACTAGATCTGGATGTACCTCTTACAGATGTGTACAACAAAGATAACGTAAGAAGGATAAACTTACAGTTAAAGGAGCAATTCCCAGCAGTTGTTAAATGGAACAAAATATTTTCCATTAAACAAAAAGAGTCAGAAACAGCTGCAGAATATTTTCACCGGGCACTATTAGAAATGGCAAAGTACACTGGTATAGAGGACATTAGGACAAATCCAAACCATCGAGAAATAGCAGTGTCTGTACTAATGGATGGTTTGAAGGAAACATTAAAGGCAAGGGTACAGACCACGCAACCATGTTGGCGAGGTCTGTCAGTGTCCACTTTGAGAGAGGCTGCTATTGATCACGACCGAAACATCACCAGACACAGGGAGTCGCAGAGTGATAAGCTAATGTCAGTAAGTATACAGGCTCTGACCACAAAGCAGCCTGCGTATGTACCATCCAACCCTGTGGGTAAGTCAACTATGATAACATGTTATTCTTGTCAAAGACAGGGGCACTATGCACGAGACTGTAGAGCGAAAAATTCGCAAAGATCATACCAACCCCCTAGACAACGACACGACACACGACATTGGGAGCAAGGTCCGCAGAAACGGAGTTATGAGCCACATACAGGGGAAACAAAAAGATATCCCCCAAACAGAGACTGGCATGCCTCTGGTAGTTCCCAACTATCTCCCTCACAAATAGTTGCTGCCAGCGGGATTCAGGGAGGTCACCATACCCAATAGGGGTGTGGCCATACCTGTAATCTGCAGCCAGTGAAATTGATTGCCAACCTTGAAAGTGAACCCGAGGTCGCAATTAATGTAGCTGGTAAAACTTTAAACTTTCTTGTAGACACAGTGGCAGCCAAGTCAGTGATAAATTCGACAGTGGGCATGAGGACCACTGGTAGGACAATTCCAGCCATGGGAGTAACAGGAGTAGTCCAGCACTACCCTGTTAGCAAACCAGCCGAGATTACAATAGGGCCTTTGCATACCAAGCATTCCTTTTTGCTGGCTGCATCGGCACCAACCAATCTCCTGGGAAGAGATTTACTGTGTAAAATGGGGTGCGTCATTTATTGTACTCCTGAAGGTGTATTCTTGGACATACCTGAGAAACACGCTCAGGAAGTGTGAGACATGTTAGACTCCCCATCAAAATTAATGTCACATACCATTATGACAAATAGGAATCCATCCCAAGTAGAAGAGATGACATCTCAGATACCAGAGTCACTTTGGACAAAAGACGGACAGGACACTGGATTAATGGCAAACGTAGCTCCAGTAGTTGTACAAGTAAAAGATGGTAGGGTAGCTCCAAAAATCCCACAATATCCTCTGAAGCCAGAGGTGGAGTTAGGAGTTTACCCAGTAATAGAGCGCTTGCTACAACAGGGCATTCTGGTAAGAACGTCCAGCACTGCCAATAGTCCCATCTTCCCTGTTAAGAAGAGTGGGGGGAGGGGTTACAGGCTAGTGCAGGATCTAAGGGGGATTAACAAAATAGTTGAGAGTCAGTTCCCCGTAGTGCCAAATCCAGCTGTCATCCTAATGCAAATCCCTCCCACTGCCAAATTTTTCACTGTTATTGACCTCTGCTCCGCTTTCTTTTCGGTACCTCTGCACCCTGACAGCCAATATTTGTTTGCATTCACATACAGAGGAGTCCAATACACGTGGACTCGATTACCCCAAGGTTTCATAGATAGTCCAAGTATATTTTCTCAGGCTTTGCATGATTGTTTACAGTCTTTTCAACCAGACAGTGGATCAGTATTGATACAGTATGTGGACGATTTATTACTGTGTTCAGATTCACTGGAAGCATCTCTGAAGGATACGAAACAGCTCCTGTTTCATCTTTCAGACACCGGACACAAGGTGTCCAAAGACAAGTTACAATTATGCCAAACTAAGGTAAAATATTTGGGACACTGTCTAACACAAGGACTGAGACACCTGACCGCTGATAGAATCCAAGCAATTAGAGACATGACCCTGCCACAAACCCAGCAACAGATCAGAACGTTTTTAGGAATGTGTGGGTATTGCCGTAATTGGATCCCAGGGTTTTCCATTTTAGCGTTACCTTTGCAGGAAATGGTCTCCTCAAACAAACCTGATAGGATCTCGCATACAGACGAGTCCGAAACAGCATTTGAGAGACTTAAACAGTGCCTAACACAGGCACCAGCACTAGGTATGCCAGACTATGGGAAACCC
Organism: Pseudophryne corroboree; assembly: GCF_028390025.1. Taxonomy (NCBI): domain Eukaryota; kingdom Metazoa; phylum Chordata; class Amphibia; order Anura; family Myobatrachidae; genus Pseudophryne; species Pseudophryne corroboree. The sequence goes on along the minus strand of NC_086448.1, from coordinate 657,772,477 downwards.
TTTGAACTATACGGAACAGAAAGTGCTGGTTGCGCGGCAGGCGTACTAACCCAAAAACACGGTGATGCCAGCAGGCCAGTTGCATACTACAGCGCTCAGCTAGATACGGTAGCGCGATCCCTCCCCACATGCTTGCGAAGCGTCGCTGCGATAGCATTGCTAGTGACAAAAAGCGAAGATGTCGTGCTAGGCCACAACCTCACAATCCATACGCCACATGCGGTATCAGCCTTATTGAATTCTGCCCAAACCAGACACGTCTCATCAGCGAGGTTTACAAGATGGGAATTGGCACTAATGGCCCCCGTAAACATCACCATAAGGAGATGCAGTGCATTAAATCCTGCAACATATCTCCCAGGTGTGCCTGGTCAGGCACAAAGGGTGGAAGGTGAGAGTGCTGGGGAAGGAGGATTTAATACAAAGGAAGATACACATGATTGTATGGAATATTTGACCCAAAATTTTACCGCAAGGCCTGACATCAGTGACAACCCACTGGAAGATGCAGAACTCACGTTCTACACGGACGGTAGTTGTCACAGACAGTCAGACTCGGGAGACTTGTGTACTGGATACGCAGTCGTAGATGACCAAAACACCATAGAAGCGGAACCGCTAGGCCCACCTCACTCAGCCCAGGTTGCTGAACTGGTCGCCCTAACCAGAGCATGTGAATTGGCTAAGGGTAAGTCAGCCAATATCTACACCGATTCTAGATACGCATTCGGGGTAGTCCATGATTTCGGAGCCCTATGGCGCCTCAGAAATTTCATGACGACAGCTGGTACACCGGTAGCGCATGCAGCTCACATAAAAAGGCTTCTAACAGCGATACAGGAACCCGACAGAGTGGCTGTTATCAAATGTAAAGCACACACATATAGCCAAGACCCGGTATCACTCGGTAACAGCCGAGCAGACGAAAGCTGCTAAGTTAGCAGCTGCTACCCCCATACAGACAGACACCACACAACTGATGGTATTCAATACCATCAACACACAGAAGTTGTGTAAAATGCAAAATTTGTGTTCCACACAGGAAAAGGCAGTCTGGAAGGCAAAGGGATGTGGCCAAGAGTCCTCAGGACTCTGGACGGATGGACATGGTAAACCAGTGGCCCCCAGAGCATATCTTCCATGTCTGGCTGAAGCAGCTCACGGGCTGACTCATCTAGGCAAGGAGGGAATGTGCAAATTGGTAAGAGCCTATTGGTGCGCCCCAGGATTCTCCTCTCATGCGAGTAAAAGAGCAATGTCATGCCTTACCTGTCTGAGAAAGAATATTGGAAAGGCAATACCAACAGAACCATCCCATATCCCACCTGCCGGCGGCCCTTTCCAGGTAATACAAATTGACTTCATTCAATTACCCCCTTGTCGGAATTTGAAATATGTACTTGTTTGTATAGATGTTTTCTCGAATTGGGTCGAAGCATTTCCTGCAGCTACAAATACCGCTATGTTTACAGCTAAGAAAATTGTGCAGGAATTTGTATGTAGATATGGTATCCCTAGAATAATCGAAAGCGATAGGGGTACCCATTTTACAGGTGATGTCTTTCAAGGAATGTGTAAGTTGATGGGAATTGATAGCAAGCTGCACACTCCGTACCGTCCACAGGCGAGTGCGAAGGTCGAAAGAGTGAATAGCACTATTAAAAATAAATTGAGTAAAGTGATGGCAGAGACAGGATTGACATGGCCAGAAGCTTTACCCATTGTATTGTACAGTATCAGAACCACTCCCAGGTCCCCTCTTAATCTGTCCCCCTTTGAAATCTTATTTGGTCGACAACCGCATGTCATGATTAACCCTCAGGATGATTTGAAATGTAACAATGAAGTAACTGTAAAGTACTTGATTAACATGAGTAAACAGTTAAGGAATCAAAATGATAATCTAAAGTTGGTGATTCCTGATCTACCTGATAGTAGTTGTCATGACATTGAACCTGGGGATTATGTAATGATACGAAATTTTCTACGCTCAGGTTGCCTTATTGACAGATGGGAAGGACCATACCAGGTCTTATTGACTAGCACGACAGCATTGAAGGTTGCTGAGAGAGAGACTTGGGTCCATTCATCCCACTGCAAGAAGGTTGCTGATCCAGAGAAGTCCTGTGATAAGGAACAGACGGTAGAGGTTGTATCACTGGAGTGTCTGTTCCAGGAGGACTGAGGCGGCACCTGAGCCTAGAAGACCGAGAGCTGTTGTCGACTCCCCACTCCCTTTTATTGTTTTTCGCCACTTCCCATCCCCTCTCCCTCAAATGTATTTTTCCTCCTTCTCATTCTTCTTCGTCTCCTCCTCAAAGATGGACTTGCCCCAAGAGACTGTGATCCGGATTTTCCTGTTGACCATGATGTTGACCAGAGCAGTCTGTTCCGGCGAGAGTACCATGGAGGTCGATAGAGGTTCTGGAATGGGTTCTGATGATAAAGATGGAGGCGTAGTTTTCCAAGATCAACCTAACCAACAAGCAAAGGCGAGTATCAGAAAACGATCCGATAGCATTGACCATAGAAGAAATTGTGACGGATTGTTAGCTGAAGAAAACTGTATCTGTAGGCTCTGTAACAATGTCATTGAAGATGGGTGCATTAAGAAATGCCAATCCAGTTTTAATATCCATATGGACCGGCATCCATTGAGTGATTATCACTCCTTAGTGGGTAATGTATTAAACAAAACAGATTGTTGGGTATGCTCTCAAGTACCTCAGGGTCATAGCAAATCAGGGCTAGTACCATTTCCTTTAATGATAGGGGAGGTACTTGAGTTAAATGGTGGGAGACCGGTGGACCGGAGGTTTAATATCTCCAGCCCTCCTAGTTTGAAGCTCCACCAATACCACGTGGATAGGTCCCTATTATATTTTAACATCTCCAATTCCAGAAAGCCGGGAAATTGGGAAGTATCATGGAGCGACCACACCATGACCTTTTCACACAGAGCAGATAGAATGCCTACAGATACAGAGCTTGTACGCCACATAGCCAGTAGAGGAAAATCTTTCCGGTATAGATACACCTTAGGAAACAGGATTACTAGAGTTGGAGAAGTGTCACCAGGATACTGTGCACATATCGTACAACCTGATACGTGCATTAAGCAGATGGAAGAGTTAGGGCTAGGAGATTTCACCTGGAAGGTGTGTAATATGGTAATGTCTTTCTCCGTCCCATATGTTCTCCCCGATGATGCATATTTCATATGCGGGAGAAAGGCGTACATGTGGCTTGCCCCAAACTCTGAAGGATTGTGTTATATTGGAAGAGTATTGCCTGAAGTAATGACTGTAACACATGACAAAATGAAAGACATACACCGTGGTGCCCAAGCTCCTTATACTCACACTCATTACGAGCACCTCGTTAAAAGACAACTGTCAGAAAGGTTAGAGCATCCGGCCTCTGATCTGATCCATGAATCCACCGGGATTCAGGTTCTGGTGGCGTTAGATTTCACTCGCACCGCTCGAGGAGTGATGAATTATAGATACATTTCCGCACTCGCCAATTTGTTAGATAATATCACTGAAATGTATGATGACACGTTTAGATATACTGGAAGAGAACTTCAGGCTTATAAAACAGAACTGGTACAGCATAGAATGGTTCTTAATTACCTCACAGCAGTGACAGGCGGATATTGTGTTACATTAGCAACACAGTACGGCGTGAAGTGTTGTACGTATATCACGAATAGCACCGAGGATCCGGTAGAGGTCATAGACCAAAAGATGGACGATATTCTCCAATTAAAGTGGGAATTTCGTCGAAAACACAATCTCACTCTTGCTGCTGTAGGTAATGAGCTGACTGGTTGGGTGTCATGGTTGAACCCGCGAAATTGGTTCTCCGGTTTGGGAGACTGGGCTCAAGGAGTCATAATGGATGTTGGGAAGTTTCTACTATGTATCTTAGGTGTCGTTATATCGATTGGATTGATATTTAGATGCGGGCAGGCTTTAATGAGGTGCAAACAAAGTACCAGAGTGATGAGTTTGAGGAGTGAGGAAACTGTAATTAACCTGGATTTGATTTACGACCCAACGATAGAAACAATGATGTGATGAAAATGCGATTTCTACGGTCCGTTTCTTTCACCTGTTTTTCTGGTTTTTCTCCAAGATAACAAGACCCCCTTGGACGAGGAAGTTGATGAGACGCTATACAGACAACGGATAGACCGAAGAAGAAGTTTTGACCACTTGAGATATGGACACTTGATGAACTTTGCCATGGATCCCCAGTTTCCCTAGAATTCTTAAAATTACGCTAGCCCAACATTTTTTGTAAATCTAATGGCATCGATAAAGCTTATTGCTCACGCTTAATGAGCAAAACAGCGCAAAGAAGACGACTTTCAACTGATACCGAACAAAACTTCAACTGACAGATGTACATTAACCTGACATAGAATACCACCGCATTTACCGTAATTATGTCTTTTCTTCATTTCTACAACCCTCAGGTAATGACACACATAGTATAGGGAATACAGGCACAGATATCAGCAATCACATATTCCCCCATTCATGTATCATCAACTAAAATGTGCTCCCCATTTTGTTCAAAAAGAGCTCGGTAAAGTTTGACAGCCCATCCACAGACCTGTACCACGGGATAAGAAGGAATTCAAATGTATACTTCGCAATACCTCGAAGCTTGATTTACAACACGTACGGCACGATGATACATGACCCCCCAAACATGGACTCATACACACATGCTTCTGCTATCTCACTAGGTCATACCCTCTTCCCACCTACTCCTCTCTCCTCCCTTACCCAACCATGGAAATGAATTAACCCCTGACATATATTTTTCTCCTTTTGAAATGTTTTCAGGAAGTGGCAGTTATTATTGACTGCCAAAGGGTGGACTGTCAAAGTCAGAAAAATATTTCTATGCACGCTACCATATTTGCACCGCACACAGGTCCGTGCTGCGCATGCGTACGCTCTCCCGTACGTGCGCATACTCACAGTCGCGGGCACCCGCAGGCGCATGGTATGCGTATTTACAGTAGAGTTTATGCGATCATAGCGTGCGACTCAATCATTACATATTTTCACTAATAATGTATTTTGTAGATCATGGTCCCTTTGATAGATTCTGAAAGTTTGGTTAATATAGAATGTTCATGAACAGAGGAATCCCTCTTTGTTTAATACGAAGGGTCAGATAAGAGTAATACAGTGGTGTTTAGTATCCATCGGAAGAATATTTAATTAGAAATATTCCGGTGTTGGTTTGGAGCAGATCAATCGCTCGTGCGAATAGTTATGGACATAAGAAGTTTATGAACATTTACTTTATTTGCACTTTATTACCCATGCGGCGGGAAACTCAGTTTCCCTCCCACCTGAGCAGTTGGAAATAGTCACAGCCCACCTGTATGAATCAACCTATGACCTTTTGTTATAATGCGAAGCCGAATTCCTGTGTCCAATGAACAATGAGATTGTAGGGACCATTGAATTGTATTGTGTGTGGAGCATAAATAGCAGGCCGACCATATCCAACTGCACTCTCTTCAACGGTTCTCATTGCTGATAATCGGGAGCTGGATATCGAGGCACATGCGATTGTTCCCCTTGTGCGTAAGTTTTCTCAGTAATCATATTGTCTTACTGTGAGCCATTTCTCTCTCTCTCCCTCTCTTCTCTTTCTCTCGTATTTTCCCTTGATTAGACTTGAATAGTATAGTATTGTATTTCCTGTGTAGTTATCTGGTTAGTTGGTTTATGTTATACTGTAGTGTATGATTTGTACTGTGATTCTTTTTGCAAGTAATAGTCATAATACATATAATAGGTTTCGGACCCTAAGCCAGGTATCTGTGTATTCTTTATAGTGTTAAGTATTCTCTGAGCGTCGGTGACGCTCAAGCAGCTTTGTAGGTAATCAGGTTACACAAGGTTGCACTTACACATTGTCTCCACACTAAGGTTTACTGTGTATTTCATTGCTGAAGGTATAGATATAAAGGTTTAACGTTGTGAGCGTCTGCATCGCTGGTGATCTCCTCGTGGTCCCGAGCGCTGCTACGCTATAGCGAATCATTACGATAAGTCAACAGCCAATATTCTGCCTGCCTGCGATCACTTGGCCGTGAGTGAACGTGACGCCTGAGCGTCTCGATCACGGCTAAGCGATCGATACGCAACTTGCGTACCCTTACGGTACTTCTTACGTAGATAGCGTACAGTGTTCTTAGACCTCATAAAGGGTTATATACACGATAAAAATTTAGCTTTATCATGATATACATCTTGTATGTCCAAAAATACCATGAAATCCCCCGGCTCCATTGCTCCAACTATGGAGCGTAGGGTTTCAATGCGAAACTTGGAAACTTTCACAAATCTGTTGAGAGATTTGAGGTTAAGAATAGGTCTGTATGTCACACTTGGCTTTGGTACCAGGAACAGGGATGAATAATAGCCCCTTCCTTTTTGAGCCTGAGATACTGGCACTATTACTCCTGACTGGAGGAGTGATTGAACCACTTTTTGTAGTATCCAAGACTTTTCTGTGTCTGATGGAAGGCTTGTGCAAAAATACTGCTGAGGGAGAAGTCCTCTGAAAGAGACTACCTCTTGCACCCAAGCGTATAAAGTGGTCTTGATCCAGACTTGTGAAGTGAAGAAGTTGGCCTACCACTCTGAGGTCCCCCAGGGGGAGGCCTGTCTGTCAGGCTGTTGGTCTATCAGGTTTTGCTGGGGGATGTCTTGCTGCCCGTGGCTGCTTAGTCTTGGACTTAGTAGACTTTGAGGTATTTTATTGCCTCAAATTCCCACCTTGCACTATCCTCCCAAGAGACAGGACAGCGAGATGAGAGTCATTTAGACAGAGGAACCTTTTTACCAGGGGTATTCCTAGATTCCTGTCTAATATCCATCAAATATTCAGAATGTGGAAATTCTGATCTGATTATTTTCTGTAATTTAAATAAATTCGTTTTCGTAGCAACAGCCGCAGGGTCATCTTCAGATAACTGAAGGATCTGTTTAATTGCATTTATTAATGCCGGTGCATCTAGAGTAATAGTAGCCTCCTCGGCTACACATGAATTCATCACATTGAGAGCATTGGCTTCACCTTCCTCCTGGACTGAGAGCAAGATGTATGATTTCTAGTTTATCTATAATGCTGTTTGTTCCCTGGCAACATCTTTTGAAAAGCTATAGATGTTTGTGCCAGACTTTGAACTGAACTAGATAAGAGTTTCTACCCAGTGCAGATTTGTATCTGGGGCTGGTAATGGCATAGGGGGACCCATGGCTGGTGTAAGTTTGTCCACCAGGGTACCCAATAACTGTGTAAAGGAATCCCAAGGAGATTCCAGTGTAGGTACAGGAGTAGTTGACTGACCAGGAAGGAAGTGTATAATATTTTACACATAGTCCATCTTGTACAACATCCTGTGCAGATAACTCCACACAGAGCACATTTTACATGAAAGCAATAATAGTGTTTCTGATCGTTTGCTACCTTTTGCATTGTTAGACATATCTGAAAATTTGTGTGTCGCACTCACACACTTTTATGGCAACAGTAACGTATAACCAAGTGTAGTATATGACAAAAGTCAGCAATTTAACTGCTGCACAGAATAACCCTGAAAGCACCTGTCTCACAGGGTATTAAGAAAAGTGATGGCACTATATATATATATATATATATATATATATATATACATATACACTGCTCAAAAAAATAAAGGGAACACTAAAATAACACATCCTAGATCTGAATTAATTAAATATTCTTATTAAATACTTTGTTCTTTACATAGTTGAATGTGCTGACAACAAAATCACACAAAAATTATCAATGGAAATCAAATTTATTAACCCATGGAGGTCTGGATTTGGAGTCACACTCAAAATTAAAGTAGTAAAACACACTACAGGCTGATCCAACTTTGATGTAATGTCCTTAAAACAAGTCAAAATGAGGCTCAGTAGTGTGTGTGGCCTCCACGTGCCTGTATGACCTCCCTACAATGCCTGGGCATGCTCCTGATGAGGTGGCAGATGGTCTCCTGAGGGATCTCCTCCCAGACCTGGACTAAAGCATCCGCCAACTCCTGGACAGTCTGTGGTGCAACGTGGCGTTGGTGGATGGAGCGAGACATGATGCCCCAGATGTGCTCAATTGGATTCAATGCCTTCGTCTTGCAGGAACTACTGACACACTCCAGCCACATGAGGTCTAGCATTGTCTTGCATTAGGAGGAACCCAGGGCCAACCGCACCAGCATATGGTCTCACAAGGGGTCTGAGGATCTCATCTCGGTACCTAATGGCAGTCAGGCTACCTCTGGCGAGCACATGGAGGGTTGTGCAGCCCCCCAAAGAAATGCCTCCCCACACCATTACTGACCCACTGCCAGACCGGTCATGCTGGAGGATGTTGCAGGCAGCAGAACTTTCTCCTTGGCATCTCCAGACTCTGTCACGTCTGTCACATGTGCTCAGTGAGAACCTGCTTTCATCTGTGAAGAGCACAGGGCACCAGTGGTGAATTTGCCAATCTTGGTGTTCTCTGGCAAATGCCAAACGTCCTGCATGGTGTTGGGCTATAAGCACAACCCCCACCTGTGGACGTCGGGCCCTCATACCACCCTCATGGAGTCTAGTTCTGATCATTTGAGTAGACACATGCACATTTGTGGCTTACTGGAGGTCATTTTGCAGGGCTCTGGCAGCGCTCCTCCTCCTGTTCCTCCTTGCACAAAGGCGGAGGTAGCGGTCCATCTGCTGGGTTGTTGCCCTCCTATGGCCTCCTCCATATCTCCTAATGTACTGACCTGTCTCCTGGTAGCGCCTCCATGCTCTGGACACTACGCTGACAGACACAGCAAACCTTCTTGCCACAGCTCGCATTGATGTGCCATCCTGGATGAGCTGCACTACCTGAGCCACTTGTGTGGGTTGTAGGAAGGTCATACAGGCATGTGGAGGCCACACACACTACTGAGCCTCATTTTGACTTGTTTTAAAGACATTACATCAAAGTTGGATCAGCCTGTAGTGTGTTTTCCCACTTTAATTTTATGTGTGACTCCAAATCCAGACCTCCATGGGTTAATAAATTTGATTTGCATTGATAATTTTTGTGTGAGTTTGTTGTCAGCACATTCAACTATGTAAAGAACAAAGTATCTAATAAGAATATTTCATTCATTCAGATCTAGGATGTGTTATTTTAGTGTTCCCTTTATTTTTTTTTTTTTTTTCATCAATAATTTTTATTCAGATTTTTTTTTTTTGTTATGCAAAACAGGGGTACAGAAATAAGAAAAGGGGAGGGGAGGGAAGGGGGAGCAGTAAATACATAAGAGACAATTTGTATACTTATACATACTTTTCAAAATCGATCAGACGTTTGTACACTGGACGTAATGCAGTAGGGCGTACAGAATGGAAAGAAACGATGATTCCACATTAATGCATATTGCAACCGAGATCGCCGGGCGGTCCCAGGCTCAGGGAGAGGAGGTGTCTCCATCTAGGGGAGGGGTGTGGGGTTGGATGTCCGGGGAGGGAGATCGCCGTACCAAGTTGGCACCCTCACCCTCCGTGGTAAAAAGCAGCCAAGGCTTCCAACGTATTAGAGGGGACTTGGTAGAGAGGGAGCAAGACATATACTCAGTCTCCATCAGGAATTGTTTCTGAATTTTGTGTATGACTTTCATTAAGGGGGGGGGTATGGATTGTTTCCAGTTCTGAGCCAGTGCCGCCCGGGCTGCAAGGCAAATGTGGCCTAAAACATATTGTAAATTGGCACCCACGGAACGCGGATAGACATTTAGTAAAGCAATGAGGGGGGTGGGGGACAGGGTGAGTCCAAGTACTTTATTAATTAGCCCAAACACCTCTACCCAGTATGGCTTAATAAAAGGACAGGTCCAAAAGATATGGAAAAGGTGGCCCACCTCACCACATAGACGCCAGCAATACTTCGAGCATGTAGGCCAAATCGTGTGCAGCCTATCGGGTGTGAGGTATAGTCTATGTAATAACTTGACGTGCATCTCGGAATGGTTTAAGCATTTGGACATAGTGAAGGATGACATAAAGATATGTTGCCATTGGGAGTCGGTAAGGGTACAACCAATGTCTACCTCCCACCTGTTCTGGGCTCTAGTTTTAAGAACGGGAGCTAATGCAAGTAGTGTCTTGTACCAAAAGGAGATCTCTCCAGCCGAAGCGTCCCTAGAGAGACGACCCAAGGCCTGAGACATAGTAGGGTGCATTGGGGAGGGGGTAAGGCGTAGACTGGTCCACCAATGTTGTATTTGATAGTATCTGAGCCTCTCAGATTCAGGTAAGGCAAAGCGTTCTTGGATGGTAGAGAAGGAGCTAAGCACAGGCCCGTTGAGCAGGTCTCCCAGTAGGCCGATCCCTCTAGAACGCCAGCCTGACAAATTAAGGTTAGGGATTAGGGCGGTTACTGTACGTAGGGAAATTTGTGGCAATGTATAGAGGGGAGATGATAAGCCGATAGTCAGTTTATCCCAGACCTGTAGAGTGGCTCGGGTTGAGGGGAGAAGACGTAGGTCCGAGGGTCGCATGGGTTTAGGTAGCCAAAAGAGGTCCTTTAAGGGGAACCTGGGGCAGGTTAGTTCCTCTAGACACGTCCACTCCGAGTGTGTATCACTGGTGATAGCTTTAATCTGAGCCAAGAGGGAAGCTTCTTGGTATAGTGAAAGGTTAGGCATGTCGAGGCCACCAACTCTCCTAGGTAGTGACATCCTGGCGCGGGACAGTTTAGGCGGTCGCAAAGCCCAGACATATTTGGTGAGGATATTGGTAGCCTTGTCTAGGTATTTCTTGGGGAATATAAAGGGAATTGTGCGGAACAGGAACATTAGTTTGGGAAGCAGCGACATTTTAAAGGCGGCCAGGCGACCCAGCCATGATATCTCATAATTGAGCCACGATTTGGTGGACAGTTGTAGCGCAGTCAGTAAAGGGGGGAGGTTAACGTCAAATACAGAAGAGGAGGACGGGGGGATGTGAATACCCAAATACTTTATCGAGGTTGTTTGCCAATTGTAAGGGTATTTGGTACGCAAAGAGGCCATGGAATGGGAGAGGTTTATCGGCAGGGCGTCTGTTTTAGTTGTGTTTAATTTATAGTAGGACGCTGCAGAGTACCTATCTAAAATATCGTGTAAATGAGGGAGTGAGGTGCAGGGGTCAGTTACAAATAACAGAACATCATCTGCAAATAAACATAGTTTATGGGGGACGGTGCCAAGGTGGAGTCCTGGAAATTGTGGGTCTGCCCGAATCTTAGCTGCCAGAGGCTCAATCGCCAGGACAAAGATGAGAGGGGAGAGGGGGCAGCCCTGACGGGTGCCATTGTAAATTGGGAAGGGGGAAGAGAGGAAGCCATTACTAAAGACCCGGGCCGAGGGCGAACTATACAGGGCTAATATGGATGACAGGATGCGGTCGCGGAGGCCAAATTTCAATAATACTTCCCGTATGTAGGCCCAGTTTATGCGGTCGAAAGCCTTCTCCGCATCTAAGGACAGCAGGAGGAGGCCCTGTTCACGGGTTATAGAGTCTACGAGGTTGAATACTCTACGGGTATTATCATACGCTTGCCGACCGGGAATAAATCCAACCTGGTCGGGGTGGATCAAGGAGGGGAGGAGGACGTTCAGTTGGTGAGCTATTAATTTAGCATATATCTTAATGTCACCATTTAACAGCGCAATAGGGCGGTAGTTTTGGCAGGAAGTCAAGTCCTTACCTGTTTTAGGGATCGTGACAATGCGAGCCTCCAGCATCTCCGTTGGGAGCGTGCCCTGAGAGGTAATTTGGTTATAAACTGTTACCAGGGATGGAGTCAGGAGGTCCTGGAGTGCCACATAAAAATCATTTATAAAGCCATCTGGGCCTGGCGCTTTACCTTTAGGGAGGGATTTGATCGCCCTTAACGTGTCTACGGTGGACCAAGGGGCATTCAGCACTTCTAATTGGTCGTCGGTAATGGAGGGAAGTTTCAAATCAGCGAGGAAGGTGTTGATAGATGGAAGAGTGGGCTGCGGAGTAGAAGGGTCAGTTGCGAGATTATAAAGTTGGGAATAGAAGTCAGCAAACTGGTTCGATATCTCCAAAGGGTTAGATATTTTGGTGCCTGTTGGGGACATAATAAGCTTAATTCTATTCCTAGCTTGTTGCGCTCTGAGCTTACGAGCAAGCAGTTTTCCCGGTCTATTCCCTGCCAGGTAAAATTTCTGCCGCATCCTATTTAATGAGGCCTGGGTGCGCACCGTGAGCAATGTCTGAAGCTGGGACCTAATATCAGCTAATTCTTTCTGGAGAGATCTCGAAGGTCGAGCCTGATTTTTCTCCTCCAGTTCCTTTAATCTACGCTCCAAATCATTCAAGCGTTGTTGATGTAGTTTTTTAAGGTGGGCTCCTGCCTGTATCGCCGCGCCTCTAGCTACAGCTTTCAATGCGCACCAGAAGTTCAGAGTGGACGTGTCCGAAGGGGAATTAAATTCCAAGTAGGACGTGATGCTGTCTACAATAATTTTTTTTGATACGGGGTTGGCCAGTAAGTGAGGAGAAAGTCTCCAAGGTCGGGGCGGGGCATGTTGACTGTTAAGATCCCATTTGAGAAACAGCGGGGCATGGTCTGACCAGGTTATTGGGAGGATGTCAGCAGATCTAGTGAATTGGAGAGTCCATTTATCAGAAAACAAAAAGTCAATACGGGAATAGGAGTTGTGAACGGGAGAATAGTATGTGTACTCACGGCCCGTTGGGTTTTGCACTCGCCATATATCGTAGAGGTCAAATTCAGCCAAAAGGTTACGGAAGGCTAAGGATGGTGCGTTAGAGGAGGCTAATGGAGAGGGGGAAGGCCTGGGAGACCTGTCCAATCTAGGGTCAAGAACCAGATTAAAGTCCCCCATGAGAAGGAGCGAGCCTGTACGGTTCCTCTGGATAGCCAAACATAGCTTACGCAAAAAGGCCACTTGGTTTGAGTTGGGGGCATAGGCTGAGACCAAGGTAACAGGTTTGTCATTTAAAAGGCCACTCAGGATGAGATAACGGCCATTTTTATCAGCAACTTGCGAGTGTAAAGTGAAGGAAACAGAGTTTTTAAACAATATAGCTACACCATTCCTCTTAAAGGGGCCGTTTGCAAAATAGCCAATAGGGAACCTGTGGTCTTTAAACGTAGGGGGGGCTAAGGACGAAAAGTGCGTCTCCTGCAGCGCAATAACATCTGTCTTGTGCCTAGCAAAATAGTCCAATGCTAACCTTCGCTTATTAGGGGAGTTTAACCCCTTAACGTTCATGGGCAGAACCTGGATCATCTAGGCGGTCTAAAACGCGCCATGAGTAGTGAGATATTTCTGTATACAAGTATGAAGTTATTTTGTCTCATACCATTAGTTAGAGTGTCGTGAGAGGGGGGGGGGAGGGAATAACGAAGGAAGAAAGGGTGAGAACAAACCGAAACGACCCAGTACATCGGGTCGGTGTAACTACTGCAAGGAAAACAAAAAAATGCAGTAGTACATTAACGAGGGGGAACATGTGGCCTAACGCCACCACCACCAATGAACCTAGATAAGGGGAAAGAGAAGAAGAAAAAAGAGACATGTACAAATGCAAATATTCCTACCAACCATGTAAGGACCACAGATAACATATATGCACACACTAATAAACTAAAGTATGGGCACGGAGCCGGGACTCCAACATTACAACTACTAACGTAGTAACTCACGTGTCCGCATCTAGACGAAAGGCCAAGGCCTATCTATTAGAACAGAACATCATAACGTCCACATTCAAGACCCAAGTTTACAATGACGACTTTAGGCAACGATCCACTCCGATTGGGGGGTTGACTGTTTCTTGGCTCCAGGCGGCAGCTCGACAGCAATATCCCACTCCGATAGCAGCTTGACTCCAGCGTCCAGTGAGGCGACCGTGTAGGATTTGTTGTCATAGAAGACGATGAGCTTCACCGGAAAGCCCCATCTATAATTAATCTCTTGATCACGAAGCGCCAGGGTAACAGGAAGAAACGAACGTCTTTTGGCCAAAGTCAAAGCCGAGAAATCCGGGAAGAGCTGTAATCCACCAAGCGTGGTAGAATCCGCATCCCTTGCCGCCTTTAGAATGCGTTCTTTCGTCGTGAAGAAGTGCACTCTCATGAGCGTATCTCGTGGAAGCGAGGGAGGGACAGAGCGTGGTTTAGGCAGTCTGTGAATCCTGTCTATAAGCAGCTCTCTGGGGTCAGCCCTGGGCAAGAGCTTCCTAAATAGCGCGGTGGCGTAGTCTTCTAGCTCGGAGTTTTGCACGGAGTCGGGAATGCCTCGGATCTTGATATTATTGCGCCGAGATCTGTCCTCGATATCCGCCATCTTGAGTTTGAATGCCTCCAGGTCATTCTGCTGTTGATCATGGGCCGCTATGAGGTCATTGTGGGACGAGACCAATTCCTCGACTTTCCGTTCCAGATGGTCTGTGCGTTCCCCTATAGCATGCAGTTCTGTCTTGACCTCTCGGACGGCCGATGTGAGATCCTGAGTCAGCTCTGTTTTAAATGCTGTTAGAGCCTGATACAGGGTTTTGACCGTGAGAGGGGCGTCAGAGTCTGGGTCGAACCCCGGAACAGAAGCAGGTCTGCAGGGAGGGTCTGACGCGGAGGTGGCTATTGGGGACTTCCGTGCCGTAGAGGGGGCAGAGGCTGCTTTCTGAGACGGCAAAGATACTCTAGGAGGAAGCACCGCTTTAACCTTTTTCGGCGCCATTCTGAAGCGATAAGTCCCGGAGACTATATGATGGAGGTTAGGTAAGCAGAGGGTTCAAAGGTGGTGGTGTATGAACGTTCTGGACTACATCAAAAGAACGGCATCAGCAGAGGTCCGGCGACCGGTCATAACCCTCCAGCGGTGCCGAAGGGCAGGTCTCCAGCGAGCAAGGGAGAGGGGGGAGCCAGGTATAAAGACAACAGCTGATAGCTCAATGTCGTAGGTGTCAGGCAAGCAGTGCCCTCCTGGACCAACACTCACCCCTCCTGGGATGCCTCCACGGTATTGCGCCTGGTCGGGGAGTGTGAAGGGGGGGCACAGAGAGGTGACCAGGCTATCCACAGCTGCTGGGGGCGATAGTTGGCTCCAACAGGCCTCCACACTGGCAGGGCTCCGCAGCAGGTGCTCGCAGCTACTCTAGGCCCCGGATCCTGGTGCTGATGTAGGCCTCTACTCCCTGGGGCTTCAAAAGTGGCAGCAGACCCCTCTCTCTCCCTGCTGAGGGAGTATTTATAATAGAAGGGGTCTCAGGGGAGGCAGGGCCGGCTCGTAGGGGCAGGGGTGTGCAGGTGACCGGCGGGCCGGGTGTAGCAAGATGGCCGCCGCCGGAGTGTGTGCAGTCGGGAAAAGGCCGCAGCCGCGGCTCCGGAGGGCAGGGAGCGGGAGTCTGATCCGCCCCGCCGTCCCCGATGGTCTGGGGCAAGAGAGGGGCTTAAATGAGCCTGCTTACTTGTGCGGGGGAGCCGCCAGGGGACCCGGCGCGGCCGCGTTCCGGTCCCGGAGCTCGCTCCCGGGTAGACCCCAAACTCGAGGTCCCGGTCCCGGGACGGAGCGGAGGCCTCAACAATGAAACAGTGCCAGGGGGCACCTCTCCCGCCTCCTCGGGTGCTGGGCACGGTGGGCACTCGCCAGGGGGTATAAATCAGCGTGGGAGGTCCGGTAAATATGCCCTTTAAGTGCAGGGCCAGCAGGAGCTCTTGCAGGCACGTCCACACAGGCTGCAGGTCAGGCCACGCCCCCTCCCTTTATTTTTTTGAGCAGTATATATATATATATATATAAAAAAACCAACAATTGGGTCGGCACTCGCATGACTGACCGAACACAAACCGCTCGGGTGCCCTCCTTGAAGTTGGAAACTCCACCATGTATACACGCAGATAGGCGGCACTCACAAGTCTTATACTTAAGAATAAATCAGATTTATTCTTAAGTATAAGACTTGTGAGTGCCGCCTATCTGCGTGTGTGTATGTATATATATATATATATATATATATATAGTGTGGCAGAAACCGCATTCTTCCATGTGAAACTAATGTGGATCATCCAGACCAGGTATTGGAAGCAATAGCAGAATCCCAGGTGTTTGATCAGCAGCACCTGGGATTTCCTGATATAAGGGTTTCCAGGGCAGAGTCACCTTGCTCTTGACCGTGGAATAGCTACCCAAGCATACTTGCCTACCTGACCCTCTCCATGAGGGAGAAAATGCTCTGTTCCTGGACTTTCCTGGTAATGTATGATTGCCATCACCTGTGGTGAAACACCTTTCTTATCAATTACCTAGCTCACCACAGGTGATGGCAAGCATACATTACCAGGAAAGTCCAGGAACAGAGCATTTTCTCCCTCATGGAGAGGGTCAGGTAGGCAAGTATGTACCCAAGTGATGGGCAGAGTTGTGTGGGTTAGACTAGGGACCACTGGAGCCTATCAAGAGTCTGCTATGCTGAGAGTGCCTGTATGCTACTGCCTGTAATACCGAGTGCATATGGATTTAACTTGCTATGTGGTGTTCAAAATAAACACCAAAAGTGTTCATCTGAGTCCCCGTGTTTGTGTTCCTTTTCACAAGCAGTGGAGAATGCGAGCAAGGACACGGTGTACAGCAGAAACTGTTGGTAAGCATACCGGTGTTTAAACTGCAAGTTTTCCCTTTTCTTTTCTTCCTCTCTGGTTATGCAGTGCAAGTGGCAGCCTTAAAGGGCCATAGCATTATAGGCAGACTGTTTGCTGTTATGTGTTAAATAGCCAGCAAAACAGGTGGGTGTCGGCTTGTACTGTTTGGTAAGTCTGGCACATTATATTAAACCTCCTAGATTTGTCCTTAAAGGGGCCACGCAGGGCAATATGGAGGAGTTACTAAAACAATTTGCTGTACTTGCAGCTGGGCAACAAACCCAGATTCAAATGTTACATGAGGGGCAACAAACCCAGATTCAGATGTTACATGAGGGGCAACGAACCAAGGCTGAAAAACAGCAAACTCAAATTCAAATGTTGTGCAATGAGTTAAAAGCACTTAAAAAAATCTGAGCCAGAGCGGGAAAGGCTACTAAAGCTCATCCCAGCAGATGATATAGAGGCATTCCTTTGCACGTTTGAGCGCACGTCCACGCGGTTGGGATGGCCTGTGGTGCAATGGTTTGACAGGCTGGATCCCTGTTTAACAGGGGAGGCACAGCGGGCGTATGTGGACATGACTGTTGCTGAGGCACGCTCCTATCCTGGCCTGAAAAAGGCTATACTGGATATGATTGGAGTGACAGACCCAGCAAAGCCCAAGAATTCCATGACTGGTGGCTGGAGGGCTCTCAGCCTCCCAGGATTCACCTGGCCAAACTAGCCTGACTGGAAAGGGCCTGGTTGCAGCCGGATAAAAACTCGCCTTTGAGACTGTTAAAGTAGTTAACGGCAGGGTAGTTGATACTTTACCATCAGAGGGTGTACCATATTTTGTTTTGAAAAATGATTTGCTATATTGTGTCGTTACTTTACACGGGAAAAAGGTAGATCAGCTCTTGGTTCCCCAAAATCTGGAGCGGTTGGTGTTAGAAGCTGCCCATATGTATTTGTGGGGTGGCCATCTAGGGGAGGAGAAAACACTCCAACGCATCCAGTTAAGGTTCTTTTGGCCCGGCATCTATGCTTCCGTTAAGAGGTATTGTCAGGAATGCCCAGTCTGCCAGAGGACAGCCCCACGGCCAGAGTTTAGAGCTCCACTGGTACCCTTCCCTATCATTTCCATACCTTTTGAGCGGATTGGTATGGATCTGACAGGGCCAGTGGAAAAATCTACTCGAGGGCCCCAATACATATTGGTGGTAGTTGATTATGCCACCAGGTACCCAGAGGCTATACCCTGTGTAATATGAAATCTGGCACTATTGCCAGAGAACTACTAATCATGTATACCCACTTAGGAATACCGAAAGAGGTCTTAACGGACCAAAGTACACCTTTCGTGTCTAAACTCATGAAAGATTTATGTCGGTTGCTAAACGTAAACAGGATTACCACCTCGGTGTACCACCCGCAGACAGATGGCCTGGTAGAAAGATTTAATAAAACCTTTAAGCAAATGATAAAGAGGGCAGTGTCACAATAAAAATGAGATTGGGATCTGCTCCCACCTTACTTGATGTTTGCGGTCAGAGAGGTACCCCAATCCTCTACAGGGTATAGTCCCTTTGAGCTCCTCTATTGGAGACAGCCCAGAGGAATTCTAGATCTCTTAAAACAAGGGTGGGAAGAACAACCATGCCATGACCCTAACATCATTTAGTTTGTGGCCCAATTATATGGCCGCCTAAGGCAGATTGCGCCACTACTGAACGAACACATGGAAAGGGCCCAACAATGTCAGAAACAGAGGTATGATGTCACCTCAGTCAACTGGTCCTTTAATCTGGGAGACAAAGTGTTAGTGCTGGTGCCCACCACAGAAAGCAAGATGTATGCACAATGGCAGGGCCCTTTTGAGATCATTGAGGTAGTGGGACCGGTCAATTACAGGATCCGACAGGAGGGTAGAAGGAGGGAGGTACAAGTCTACCATGTAAACCTGTTAAAACCCTGGAAGGAAATTGCCAATCGGCCCACTTTGGTAGCTAAAAAGATTTCAGAATGCCAGGTACCCATTGAAGTCACGCTTAATCCTGAACAGAAACGGGAAGTGGTGAACTTGGTGAAACGCTACCAAGATGTGTTTTCTGCCATTCCATAAAAGACACAGATCATCCAGGTGGAGTTGTGACTCCACCCGGGGTAGTCATTAAACAGAGGCCATATTGCATACCCGAAGCAAAGCGGGCAGCAGTAAAGCAGGAGGTAGAAGAGATGTTATGCCTAGGGGTTATAGAGGAATCCACCAGTGAGTGGAATAACCCAATTGTCCTAGTACCGAAGCCTTCAGGTGCCTTACGGTTCTGCAATGACTTCCGTAAATTAAGTCAAGTGTCCCGGTTTGATTCTTACCCTATGCCCCGGGTTGATGAGTTGGTAGAACATTTAGCCAATAGTCAATATCTCACTACACTTGATTTGACAAAAGGTTATTGGCAGTTTCTGTTAACAGAAGCTGTTAAGGCAAAAACAGACTTCTCTACCCCAGAAGGCTTATTCCAATATAAAATGATCCCATTTGGTTTACATGGTGCCCCAGCAACCTTCCAGAGAGCTATGATTAAGTTGCTGCGGCCCCACAGGGAATATGCGACTGCATATTTAGATGACATTGTTATTTTCAGCTCTGACTGGGAGTCACACCTACCAAAGGTAGAAGCCATTTTACAGTCTCTACGGGCACATGGGTTTACCGCCAACCCATAGAAATGTGCCATTGGTATGATTGATGCCAAGTATTTGGGGTACATTGTGGGCAGAGGACAGGTTAAACCTCTGCCTAGTAAGGTAGAAGCAGTCCTCACCTGGTCTAGACCTAAATGTAAATCACAACTTAGGACATTTCTCGGTTTGGTCGGATATTATCGCAGGTTCATTCGAGATTTCATTGCTAGAGTGGCTCCACTAAACAAATGTCTTAAAAAATCAATTCCCAGACAAGATAACGTGGTCTAGACCAGTGGAAACTGCTTGGCAAGATTTAAGACGAGCTTTGGGTACTGAGCCTGTCTTGCAAGCTCCTGACTTTAAAAAGCAATTTGTGTTACAAACGGATGCCTCTGGGACAGAATTAGGAGCAGTCCTATCCCAGGTAGCTGGAGAGGAGAAGCCCATCCTCTACCTTAGACATAAATTATTGCCCAGGGAGCGCAGGTACTCAACTGTAGAGCATGAGTGCTTGGCCATTAAATGGGCAGTTGAGTTATTAAGGTATTATTTATTGGGACGAGAGTTTTTGTTGGTCACAGACCATGCACCCTTACAGTGGATGCATACAAACAAAGAGGTGAATGCTCGTGTGACCCGTTGGTTTTTGGCTTTGCAGTCATTTAAGTTTGAGGTGAAGCATCATCTGGGGAAACAGCACCTCAATGCCAATGCCCTTTCCAGTAGGTTTGTAGGTCCTGTTCCTCCAATCAACCATATGGTGAAGCTAGGGGAGGAGGAAGAAGGTGAGGTGGGTGACCTCTGGAAGGTAGTGGAAGGCTGTGTACCTGGGTGGATGATACAGGTAGGGGTGGGTGAGGCAGAGAGCTCACCTGAAAATAGTGTCGCTTCACCAGGGTAGTTGACGTTAAGGGGGAGGAGTGTAGCAGAGACAGCATTTTTCCATGTAAAAGTAATGTGGAGGATCCAGACCAGGTTTTGGAAGCAGTAGCAGAATCCCAGGTGTGTGATCATCAGCACCTGGAATTTCCTGATATAAGGGTTTCCAGGGCAGAGTCACCTTGCTCTTGACGGTGGAATAGCTATCCAAGTGATAGGCCGGTTTGTGTGGGTTAGACTAGGGACCACTGGAGCCTATCAAGAGTCTGCTATGCTGAGAGTGCCAGTATGCTACTGCCTGTAATACCGACTGCATATGGATTTAACTTGCTATGTGGTGACCTGCCGTTCAAAATAAACACTGAAAGTGTTCATCTGAGTCCCCGTGTTTGTGATCCTTGTCACAATATATATATATATACAGTATATATATATATATATCAGAAAAATATATAAATCAGACAGCAGAACTAGCACAAGTCACATACAATGCAGATAAATACACAATAATATAACTGCAATGAGCACTTGAATTAACTACTCAGCCTGTTTCTGAAAGCAGGTAGGATATAGCGCTGACAAAGGTGCATCTCAGATTTCAGATGGAACCAACAGAAACAGACCTCCATGAGCATGGAGACGGAGTTATAGAGGAGCCAGAAAGCTTAACTGTTTGGTGACCAGACTCTCATCCACTATGTAGAACCCCCAATGTTCTCCCTATGGAGCCATATGAATCACGAAGAAGAAATAAAAAATATCATAGCGGTGAGTAATGACCAGATACAGTGAGATCACATGGGACAGGGAGGAGGTCCACTGGGAGAGTTAAGGAGTTTAGAGGCAGAGGATACCGATTGGGATTCTCAATCATGCGTACAGGCAGAACAGCCTTAGAGGCCTGCCAGTATATTAGCAGGTCATCCTGGACCATCTGTGCATTATCAACACTAAACCCCTCCCAAAAAACCTCCAACTTCTTATGGAAATTTAAAGAAGAGAAAAAGTCTGTTGGGAAGTGCCAACATTTAAAGGAACTTACATCCAGCATGGTAGAGATATTGGACCAAACAACAGAATGTTCTGACAAAGACATCGGCTCTATGCCGGAGTCAATGGCATTAGCGACCAGGGAGTCTGACAATAATAAAATAATTGATTCTAGAGAGGGTATTATGTGCTGCAGAGAGGCAGGTGTACTCATTATCAGTAGGGTGAAAAAAAACTCCAAATATCAGCTACCCTAAATTGTTGTTCCAAAGTAGGGATGAGGCAGAGAGCGAGTATGCATAGGAGGATTAGTATCCATGTATTTTGAGGCAATAATATTAAAATCCTCCCCAATTATCAATGAGAAAGAGGATACTGGGTACAATTTGGATAATTACAGTCAAAAAAACTTCTTATAATATATATTAGGAACATATACCGTACATAAAACATAACAAGTATCTGAAATTTTAATTTCCAAAATAAGGAACCTTCCCTCTATGTCTATTATAGAGAAAACAATTTCCAATTGTAAATGGCTCCTGGCCAATAACAGCACCCCTCTAGCTTTAGAAGTGAATGGAGCACCTGAAATCTCCTTACAACCCAGTATGCCTTATTTTTGAGCTTCTGGAGAAAGGAGGTGAGACTCCTGCAAGAAGACTAAGGGGTATATTCAATTGAAGTCGGATCCATTCCGACATTCATTTGTCGGAATGGATCCGACCTGGGCTATTCAGTGACATCTCAATTCGACTTTTAAAAAAGTCGAACTGAGATGTGGGGTGGGGGTGGGGGGGAGACGGGGGAGAGCCGCGGGCATACGGGGGAGAGCAGCGCCAAAGCAGCGGCTATATAGCCGCTGCTGTAGCACTGCTCTCCCCCGTCTCCCCCCTGTCTCTCTGCCTCTCCCATACCTCCTCTGACAGTCCCTGCATCACAGCCGCCGCTGACGGCAGTGTCCACCCGGCTCCAGGTGGACTCTGCTGTGAGCGGCGGCTGTGACATCCTCCATCGCTGCTCACCCCGTCCCCGCCTCGGCTCTCCCCGTCCCCGCCTCAGATCTCCAGTCTCCGGCGCTGCTCTCCCCATCTCAGTTTGACTTTTTTTAAAGCGAAGTGAGATGGTTGAAAAGGGGGCCAAAACCTGTAGGTTTTGGCCCCGTTTTCGACACAAGCACATGGATCAGCAACTATTCCACCGATCCACGTGCTTTTCAACAAGTCAAATTCCTCGACTTGTCGAAAAAATTGGGGTTTGATTGAATAGGTCGGAACCCCTTCCGACCTAAAAAAGTTGAAAACTGCCATCTTTTTGATGGACGGCAGCTTTCGATTTCAATTGAATATACCCCTAAGTCTAGTTGGAGTTTGTTAAGGTACAATAATATTTTTTTTCTCTTCATTGGAGAGTGGATACCTCCCACATTCCATATCCCAACCTTGAAAATAGACATATTAATAGAAAATTATAAGATCTTCCCACCAGGGCGACAGACAGCTATCACGCTGGTAAAAAGATGACAAACACCTAACATGGCACATATGAGAGCAAACTGTAACCTGAAATTGAGGAAAGGAGACACAATAGAAGGGGAGGAAGTAGGGAACATGAGACAAATAAACATTAATAGAAAATAGAACAGGAAACTGGGAAACCGAATAACCACTAGCAATTAAAACATATAGGGTGGTATTTAATTATTTTTACCCCCTTCCACACTTGTACTGTTTCTGCTGATGGGCGTGGTAGAAACATTTTAGCTCACTACCTCTGGGGTAGCGAAGGCGTCCAATCCTTTATGCAGCTAAATCTGATTACTATGTGCACGATATGCATGATAACAGGGATCACTTTAGAAAGAAGATTGGGTGTGATAGATCATTTGAATACCTACCATAGACTTCACGGTTGAGAAAGAAAAATAACAAATGAGCCTTGGCAGGGAATACTATAGCTCCTAGCCACAACTGTGCCGTACGGATGGTGTAATGGTTATTAATACTGCCTCACTGCACTGAGGTCATGGGTTCGATTCCCACCATGGCCCTAACTGTGTGGAGTTTGTATATTCTCCCCGTACTTGCATGGGTTTCCTCCGAGTACTCTGGTTTCTCAGGTTTCCTCCCACAATCCCAAAAAAATATACCGGTAGGGTAATTGGATCCCAACAAAATTAACCCTAGCGTGAAAGTGTGTGCATGTACATGTGATAGGGAATATAGATTGTAAGCTCAATGGGGCAGGGACTGATGTTAATGGCCAAATATTCTCTCTGTAAAAGCGCTGCGGAATATGTGTGCGCTATATAAATAACTGATAATAAATAAATAATAAAATAACTGCCGAACAATAGTAGTATAGAAAATATAGAAAATACATATCATAACCTCTAGTGTAGCAAAATAGGGAAAGTAAGCGCCCAAACATACATAAATAGGCACAGTGAAAAGAAAGGCATAAGGTAGGGTTAGGCATTCAACATATCAGAGTGATAAAAAACACAACATCTTCAGATGTAAGCTGACAACAAGCAGAAGTTATCCAAGGCGCCCTGCGACAAGTGTGAATGGAGAAAATGAATGGATACAGCAGGAACGGGAAGTCACACAAACATCATAACTGTGATATAATTCCCATGAGCTTGAGGGAGGAAGATGTCAGCCAGAGTCTGCATCTGGTGATGTCTCTACATATAGGAAGGCCTCGGCGTCTTCAGGAGGCCAATGAGACGCAAATTATTTTTCGCGTGACCTGTTCTCCAGGTTATCAAGCATCTCCCAGACATGTACTGTACATCTGATTTCTGAAGCTTCAGAGTAGATTCCTTTAAATCAGCTATATTGGCCTGGATATTAGCACCAACAGTGTGCTCTACAGTACCATTCTTTTAACAAGTTGCTTGTATTGACTTTTACTATCCAGAACAGCATGGGCCTGCGCCTGCACCTACAGCAGTGGCTGCACAGTCTCTTTTACAGCGTTCACCATATCCCCATTCTCCTTTTTGGAGTGGGGAAGCTTTCCAGGTATTCCCCCAGCAAGAAATCTCTCCATGCACGGAGAGAGAGAGACTCCCGGGAGGGATATGTAGCTGCAAGGCTACAATGGAGACACCCGGAGAGGCAATATGCGGAGTCAATGGCAGCGGGCACCGGAGCTAGCAGGGAGAGCGGCTACTGGTAGCTGGTGATTGGTTATCAGTCTTCATTGATAACCAATCACAGGTTGCATTGTTGCTAATTACTTTGATTGTCAGTAAAGGCGAGTCCTTGGGATCATGAAGTGGCTGACAGCTCTAGTAAGCAGAGGCATGATCTTATAATGACATTTTTCATTTCTTTTTTTTTCTATTTACACACACACACACATGGGGGACCGATACAGGGGAGGGAATTAATCAGAATTCAGATGACAGACCATTTTCAAGATACGCAACACTAAAATAACAGCCAGAGTGGCATTAAGGTCCAGAATGGTGTAACTAGGGTCAGCCAGCCTCACCTACATAAGACAGAACCAGGTTAGTGTTGTACACAGTACAACATTAAGGGGGAGATTCAAATGTTTGAAAAGTCAGTTGGGAGTCTGTTTTTTCCTCTCTAATAGACAAGAAAAAACAGACACCCAACCGACTTTTCAATCATTTGAATCTCCCCCTAAGATTCTGCACCTGAATGCCACACTAGCTGTTACTGTAGTAGTGTGAATCTTGACAATGGTTTGTGAGAACCTAAACATTAACTATTACAGATTTACAGGTTTGCCCATTTGTGATGTGTTAATAAAGTGACGTGTTATTCATCTGAATTTTGGTGAGTGCACTCTCTATCTGTGATTCTATATACACCTAGATTTATTCTTTGGCCTCACGTACTGATATCTTTGGTTATGCTTTAAGCCTAATAAACACATTGGTGTTTTTCTACAAAAGTTGAAGTGCCATGCTTCTTTATACGACAGACGGACAGATACGTAATATGTTAATATAGAAATCCATCCAGAAAATCCTGCCTTTGCTCCTGCTGTGGTTTTCATTTAATAGAATTGGGGATTAATAAATGTATAACCAATTTGGTAAATTCACCCTTAGTAAATCTCATAGCTTATTTGTTTTTCTAGGGAGTACCATTTAAACAGATTATCATTGCTGATTTGCCTGCCTGTCAGCTCATAACGTTTTGCAATACAGTATAAATGAGGGTACAGTGCTACATACTTACTGATCAGTTGAATTTGTTAAATGGCGCGATTCCTGGTTGGGGGTGCAAGAGAAGAAATATGGCACATAGACTGTTACAGTCATAGTTACCACCTGTAACAACAAATACATTTTTATTAAGATTAAAGTGCTCCCATTTTTCTCTGAAGTATTGTTAAACTTGAAGACGCACAATTCTGACTTGCTTTATTAATCAATAGGCTTTGCTATAGTAAATATATAAACAGAAAAATTAGATTTTACTTACCAGTAGCAACAAACTCTCAAGCAGCTTGCACAGCTGTCTCAGGTGTTTGTGAGAAATTGAATTAAAAAGCTTCAGACGTCCTTTATTGATCTTTACATTTAGAAACACAAACAGGGCTCCGAATAAACCACCAATTACGCCAATTATAATACTGGGGATAAAGGCCAAAACACTCATATCCAATAGGTCTTTCACCTTAAGATAAACAAAGATGTGCTGTTAATCTAGCATCAATGCACCTGCATAATGTCAAATTAGTCATTTCTACAGTAATCTTTACAATGTAGGGCATGCTCTGTAAGCATTTATATCTCACAAGAAATATTTTTTTTTCTTGTTTATATATAACATTAAAATGTGGACCAATGTGTACATTACAGTTAAGGCAGCCATACTGCATAGGTTATTCTGTGTACTTCATTATGCTCTCACAAGGAAAGAGCAACAGCTTCCCTCTGCAGCCTCTATCTCAAAAATAATTTGCCACAGACAAATCTTCTGATCCTGACCCAAGAGCCTAAACTTGCACATGTGCGTTATGCCTGCCAGGTCTGAACTTAAGCTATCACCAAGATGGTCAGGGCCTAGTTCTAGAAGGAGCACTCAGGAGTGGGCTTCAGTGGCAAATGCTCTGGATTGCGGAGGAGGGGAGAGGGGGAGCCGCAGCACCATGATCAGATGGAAAAAAAAGAGTGATGATCAATCACCACCCTTCTAATATGTGCAGGTAACTAACTTCAGAGTACAGGGAGGAGGCCCTGCAGGAGAGGGGTAGTGGAGATGGAAGGAGTACATAGGCGGGCCAGAAAGAGGAGTCAGGCAGGCTGGGAGAAGCTGAAATCTTGCCTAGGGAAGCAAATCAATCATGGTAATCAGAATGACTGGTAAGAGAAGTTTGATAAATTGCTAATAAAAATAATTTATTTCCAGAATATGCAGTTGTAATCATAGCTAATGTGGGAAATTTGTGAGGATGAATAAAATCCCTTCAATACTGTAACTTGCAGCACAAAATATATCAAATCAAATGTGTTGGCGTATAGGAAACACAATGCACAATGGTGGTCATTCTGAGTTGTTCGCTCGCAAGCTGCTTTTAGCAGCTTTGCACACGCTAAGCCGCCGCCTACTGGGAGTGAATTTAGCATATTAAAATTGCGAACGAAAGATTAGCAGAATTGCGAATAGACACTTCTTAGCAGTTTCTGAGTAGCTCCATACTTACTCGGCAACTGCGATCAGTTCAGTCAGTTTCGTTCCTGGTTTGACGTCACAAACACTCCCAGCGTTCGCCCAGACACTTCCCCGTTTCTCCAGCCACTCCCGCGTTTTTCCCGGAAACGGTAGCGTTTTTTCGCACACTCCCATAAAACGGCCAGTTTCCGCCCAGAAACACCCACTTCCTGTCAATCACATTACGATCACCAGAACGAAGAAAAAACCTCGTAATGCCGTGAGTAAAATTCCTAACTGCATAGCAAATTTACTTGGCACAGTCGCACTGCGGACATTGTGCAGTAGCGACTAATCGCTCCGTTGCGAGAAAAAAATAACGAGCGAACAACTCGGAATAACCCCCAATTCTTGCTTGTCCTGTCCAGAATACATTTTTAACTAAAGCATCTCCTGAATTTGTTTCAAGACAAAGAGAGTGGTGCAAAAGATAGTGTATAATTTTATTTTTCTGCATAAAGTGTATGAATAACAATGCACTTAAAGGGTTATACAAGGCTAAATTATAAATTGTTATAACATAGAAAGACACCTAATAATAGACATGCTTGATGAGGAAAGTTATATCTCTCTTATACAGATAAATATTATCAACATATAAGAGTCACTGCTATAATTTTGCAAGTACCAATAGGGAAGAACCCAACAAACCTATTTTTAACAAACACTTGCATTTGAAACTTTCAGCAGTTTGCTGTCCATCAAAACTTGCAGCCCGAGACAGTTACTACAGCTAACCTCATGACAGACACACAATGCTGCCTGTAATGCCCCCTACACATTTGGGATCCGCTGCCGAGCTGCCCGACGGCGGATATGGCTGACGGGCGACCAAGCGGCAGGGGGAGGAGGGGCAGTGACGGGGGGAGTAAAGTTTCTTCACTCCCCCCGTCACCCAGCTCCAAACCACTGCATGCTAATATGGACGAGATTGTCCATATTGGCCTGCATGCATAAGCGACCACGCACCAACAATGAACGAGCTCGGGGCCGCGCATCGCTCATTGTTGGTGCCTACACACTGAACGATATGAACGAGTTCTCGTTCATATCGTTCAGTGTTATCTGCCAGTGTGTAGGGCCCATAACACATGAATATGCTAGTGCAGTGGTTTCCAAACTTTTTTGAATCACGGCACCCTAGTTTATTAGAATTTCTTTCACAGCACCCCTAGGTTAGAAAGAAATATTAAAATTAAGTAAATTATGTTTATATGTCATCCTGAGGGTCAGTTGTGTGGTGATGAGGGACAAGATTTGCTTCTGTTGTCCACATAGTTTATGATTGGCAGCCACCAGCACTGATTATACCTATTACAGATGGAGCCACGCTAGTCATGGCTCCGTCTGTGCCTGGGCGCACCCCAACTGGCACGCCTAATGACTACAGCATCTCTGTTTAGGCGGGCATCTGGAAGAGCGTCTTCATCTGGGGCACGTGCGCCACCGTGACGGAGATGCGCCCCATTCTTGTGAATGGGAGAGCGTCTCTGTGCACTCCTGGCGGGGCTAGGCGGACAGATCGCCTAGTCATACCGGGAGTGCATGCCTGCGGTGGAGCCGCCTCAGATGAGCACGGCTCCATCTGTACATTGACCATAAATAATTTGAATTGGTCCTGGACCACCAACCCAGGGCATCCCTGCAAGCATACTAAGGCACCCCAGGGTGCCACGGGCCACAGTTTGAGAACCACTGTGCTAGTAAGATATATCAAAACTGCACATTTGTAGGCAAGGATCCATAAGCCATTGTATCTATTTATTTGTTCTCATGTCATATTTGTCAATACAATAAGGTCATACGTACCCAAAATATGATTCTTTGCTCAGCTTTGAAAAATCCAAAATAACCATTGTATGCAAATCCACCAAATGAAGAAGAGAAAACATCTGTAGTGAAGGATGCCACTAAGCAGCAGAAAAATGTTTGCCAAGCCAACTTAATGTCCCAGAAAGATGCCACCTCCTCTAAGGCAAAGAGAAGCCCTCCAATGGGTGCCCGAAACACAGAAGCAAGACCAGCTGCTGCGCCAGCTGTGATAAACTGCCTCCTGCAGAACAAAGTGTTCATTACTGTCAGTTATAACCTTTGCAAGATGAAACAGTAGCAGGGAGCACTGTTAGTTGTAATCTAGTCTCCTTTTGTATACAGTTTGGGTTTTGCAGTATGCACATACAGTATACTGCCTACTGTACTTACCGGAGATCTTCATATACATCATGCAGAAATATTGGGCCACCAGCGGCAAAATTTACTATCATTCGATTTGATTCAGAAGGGATTTTGGCATTCTATATCCATTTGATTTCCATTCGATTTTGATTGAACAGATTTACTAAAGTCAAAATCGGATGACAAATCAATTCTATCACCAAATTCACTTCAAATCCCATTCAAAATCGAATTTCTAAAAAAATATTGATGTTTTCCCATAGTCCAATATAGAATCCCCTCATTTACTAAAGTTCGATTTTAAATCGAACTTTAAATCAAACTCAAAATCGAACTTGAAATCCCCAGATTAATAGAATGAAATTAGACATTCGATTTGAGCTTCTAAACAATATTCTATTGCCAGGATATTTATTGTGATGACTTTTTAAGCATCCAAATGCATGTGAAGCAGTGTGAATGTAGGAATAATAGCTGTCCAAGGTTATGGTATGTTGTACACCTACCTGCAGTATGAAAATTAGCACTTGATTGAGAGACCCCAGTAGCAATAATCAGAGCAACAGCAGTTTCATAAGTTGAATACTGCACATTTTTATACCAATGGGCATCATACCTAGTCCATGAATGTGCAATAGAAAGCAACATAGCACAATATCTGACACTTTTGGCGTTGATATTATTAAACTTAAATTTATGAGTGTTGTAATTGGCTATCCTGGTTCCTACCATGATGCCTACATTCTCAGCAAATCATCCCTGCCTGCAAAATTTGAGGTGAGTAAAATGCCAGAGGAATGGGTATTGGCTAAGTTACCTAAACATATACAGTAGCTACCCAATCCATGACAGAATGTGCTTTTGATCTATTAGAAGTAGATAATTTGGGAGGTATATTATTATATCATTTGGCAAAAGTGTCCGATACTGTGGTCTGCTGCTGTCTATTACATAATCACGCATTAAATTAGCCACTCCCCCAAATTATGCAATAAACAGGGAGCAAGCAGAGGTTTTGGCACTCATTCCGAGTTGATCGCTCTCTAGCAGTTTTTAGCAGCCGTGTAAATGTATAGTCGCCGCCCATGGGCGAGTGTATTTTCGCTTTGCAGGAGTGCAAACGCCTGTGCAGCAGTGCGCCTGCAAACACATTTTGTGCAAAACAAGACCAGCCCTGTGGTTACTTATCCTGTGCGATGATTGTTGCGACAAGTGACATGGTAATGACATCAGATACCCGTCCAGCAAACGTCTGCCACGCCTGCATTTTTCCAAACACTCCCAGAAAACGGTCAGTTGACACCCAGAAACTTCCACTTCCTGTCAATCTCCTTGCGTTTGGCTGTGCGATTGGAATCGTCGCTAGAAACAGTGAAAGGGGCTCATTTGCGCTTGCCACGCTGTTGGTATGCCGGCGGTCAGGCTTCCGGCGCCGGTATGCTGGTCGCTGGGAGCCCGGCCGCCGGCATACCATACATATATATATATATATATATATATACACTACATGTATATATATATCAAAAAAGGAGATTGACTCACTGATTGACTCATCACGAAATCTCTTAAACCACAATGGCCTACAATCTTGAAACTTGGCAGGCAGCTTCTCCTTAGGTCCCAGGTGCTTGCTAAGAACCGGTTTTACAAATGTCACTATCCATCCATGGAAATCACCAAAAATGGATGTGTGTATGTATGTGTATATGTATGTTCCAGCATAACTCCGGAAGGCCTGCAGCAATTTACACCAAACTTGGTACACATATGACTTACAATCTGGGAACAAACACTGTGGGGTAACACACACTTAGCACCCCTAGGGGGGACAGCAGCACAGAGCATAACAGTAGACAGCATAACTCCGGAATGCCTGGACCAATTTACACCAATCTTGGTACACCTATGACTTACAATCTGGGAACAAACACTGTCGGGGAAAGACACCCATAGCACCCCTAGGGGTGAGGGAGCAGCACAGAGTATTTCAGCAGACAGCATAACTCCGGAATGCCTGGACCAATGTACACCAAACTTGGTACACATATGACTTACAAACTGGGAACAAACACTGTGGTGGTAAGACACCCCTAGCACCCCTAGGGGTGGGATAGCGGCACAGAGTATATCAGGAGACAGCATACCTCCTGAATGCCTGGACTAATTTACACCACACTTGGTACACATATGACTTACAATCTGGGAACAAACACTGTGGGGGTAAGACACCCCTAGCACCCCCAGGGATGAGGCAGTAGCACAGAGTATTTCAGTAGACAGCATTACTCTGGAATGCCTGGAGCAATTTACACCAAACTGCTACACATATGACTTACAATCTGGGAACAAACACTATGCAGGTACGACCCCTAGCACCCCTAGGGGGTGAGACAGCAGCACAGAGTATTTCAGCAGACAGCATAACTCTGGAATGCCTGGTGCAATTAACACCAAACTTGGTACACATATGACTTACAATCTCAGAACAAACTCTGTGGAGGTAACACACCCCTAGCAACCCTAGGTGTGGGCCAGCAGCACAGACTATATCAGGACATGCATGATATGTCAGTGACGACAGGGCTGCATGTGACAGTAGCAGTGACATGATGTGAGGAGGGGAATGGAGGTAACAGGAAGCCACACACTGAGAGTTATATAGTGGGAGGAGCAGGGTCCCCAGCAGCACAGAGTATATTAGGAGATGCATGATATGTCAGGCAGGACAGGGCTGCATTAGACAGGGGTAGTGATATGCTGTGAGGAGGGGAATGGAGGTAGCATGAACTCACATACTGAGAGTTATATAGTGGAAGTAGCAGGGTCCCCCAGCAGCACAGAGTACATCAGAAGATGCATAATGTGCTGCGCTATATAAGAAACTGTCAATAAATCGATCATTTCACAGGGGCACTGGCATGATGTGAGGAGGGGAATGGAGGCAGCAAGAAGCCATAGACTGGGAGTTATATAGTGGGAAGAGCAGGGTCCCTCGGGGGACCAAAAAGGGGTCTGGCCACTACACAAAGTGGGTCAAGGAAGCAAGATATGCCCATATACTAGATCTCCAACCAACGTAAATTAACAAACAACTATAATTCTATTTTACCATCCTCATCCTGTAGCGAAGCACAGGTATTCAGCTAGTTATTAATATTATTACTGATTAGGAGCACAAAAAAATATTAATGATAATCTTTGTGAGGCCATAATTATTCAATGAACAAATTAGAGGTCCTAATGAATGTTTGATTATATTAATAAAGCATTAATGTTCCAGCATTTTTTCAATCCTCCAGGTGTATACCCATATTTAAATGCTACTCATACATGACCGTTTTACAATAGTAAATGTAGAGGTTTGGAGGCTGCCAGGAATTGCAAACACAGTGACAGTGGGTAATTGGATAGCCCCCTTTATCTCTACCTACTTTATCTCTCTCCATGCTTTGATAAATACCCCCCTAATTGTCTATATAAAACTGCCCTGAATTAGCAGAATAGTCAGACTTTGACTCTTGCTAATAGAGAGGAGAGTTTACATATGGTCACAAGTAGGCCAGAATGTGCCACCTGTATTATCAAATATACACAGCTTTAAAAAAATAATTTAAAAAAAAGGTAACTGAAACTTATATGTATATCTTATGTATCTTATTTGCTACAGTAGATGTTGAGTGACAGCCGGTATGCCACAGTACGCCATCCAGGAACGTACATGGTGTATGGAACATTATTTCCGAAGTTATGGGAAAGGACAGAATGGCGAGCCTTTCCTGGCAATTGGGTTGCAGAGCAATTTCCGAAGACCTATGCCACCAAACAAAACCATCCTATCTTGGAAGGAAATGTTCTGGCAAACAGGGTCCGTGGGTAATCATAATAAAGGACATTCCAGCAGATCCAGTAGCACCACGAGCAATGTGTGAGGACAGAAAACCGTTTCAGTTATCTTTTTTTTTTTTTAAAACACCCTGTAATGACTAGCCTCCATACACTGCAGAATTGCTCAGATGCCCAGAGAATTCAGAATTTTGGAGTCTGATATCTCAGGAATAGCAATGGGGAAATGCACTAATCTGCTAGTGAAGGCAGTGTACAAAGTAGCAATAAAATACTTTCCTTAAATATTTCACATTTCTACAGATTGGACAATTTAGTTTATGTGTGTTTCTCTGAAGATTGATAAATAAATAAAAATAATGAAATGGGCAGATACTAGAAACTAAAAACGAGACCTAGGCTATGATGTATGTTTTATGTTAGATTTCTGTTTTATCTGTTCTTGTTTATTGCAAAACTATATTAAAATTGGGCATTGAGGCAGAACTTATCAGAGGAACATTACAACGCTTTAACTACCATATTTTTCTTTCTCCAAGTTTTGATATATGGTTCAGAGTCTCCGCCAGTACAAGCAGCAAGTAATTGGTCTGTACTTACTTATCTGCTGAATTCCGAAACCTTGTAAAGAAAGGAAGATTTATCTTCAAAGTGTCAGATTTAAACTGGCTCAGACCAAATCCAACCACAGCTCTGAAATAATAATTGATTTGTCAGATGAGAATCATTGCAACAATTATCACTAATGTTTATCGTTATATTACATTAATAAATTTCAGTCTGGGCACAGTAATATTTGATAATGTTTTTCTCCCAATACTTGATATATCCTAGCATTAAATAATACAACATAAATGTGCTGGGAGAGATGGAATGAAAAAATATGTACCATGTATTTTGCACCTGCGCTATTTTAGTATAATCTGTAGTAAGATATTATGCACTTAGGGGCACCGTTTTATGTTGTCTTATGTGTTTATGTGTATTATTCCATGGACTTTTTAGACCTTTTTGACAAATAAATAAAATGATGACTCCAAGTAACCATGACAATCCATATAAATAAGATCGAGGCCATGACAACCTGTATAAACAAATGTGCCTAACCAGAGAGAGGGCGGAAGTGATGCCATGCATGGACGAAGGAGCTTGTAAGGGCTTGTATTTTTAAAGTGCTGCTTGGATTTGTGTGAGTTGTAAACAGCAAAAAGGAGCTGGAAGCCGAGTGAAAAGGAGGTGCAGTGAGCTGGAACAACTGCAACTGCTAAGTGGAGTATAGGTGCCGCAGGAGAGAGTACTACGGCTGCATAAAAGTGAAGGACCAAGAACCGCACAAAGATAGATAAGTATAAGCCAGCTTAATTATTGTATAAGTGAGACTGCTTGTCTTCTAC
The DNA here is from genome assembly GCF_028390025.1 of Pseudophryne corroboree. Taxonomy (NCBI): domain Eukaryota; kingdom Metazoa; phylum Chordata; class Amphibia; order Anura; family Myobatrachidae; genus Pseudophryne; species Pseudophryne corroboree. Next base: position 657,738,105 of record NC_086448.1, on the reverse strand, counting down.
TTTTTATTTTTGCTGCTTTTTCTTTGAGAGTAACAGGGAGTTAGACCTTACAAACAATATGAGAGGGGCTGTGATTGGGGACCTCACTCAGTGCATGTCGGGCAAGATGTATGCACACCTGGAGCTACCGGCCCAGTGTGATTACATCTGCACGAGGTGTGTGCGAACGGTTGCACTGGAAGCCCAGGTAACTGATCTAGAGCAAACCGTTACGCGACTGAGGGAGATTCACAATCTTGAGCGTAGTTTAGACAGAATGGTGGAGGAGTTGCGGGAGGGGTCACTGGTAGAAGAGGATGATGATCAGGTAGCCAGTTGGGCCACAGTTAGAAGGAAGAAAAAGAGGGGGAGGCTCGACATCTCCGAACTATCAAACCCGAATAAATTTGCCCGATTGGACGAGGAATCAGAGGATGATAGTGAAGAAATGACGGTGCCGGAGGAGACTGCTCCCTCTAGCATCCAGAGGAGCGGTCCCTCTGGCGCGGTTGGGATAAAAGATAGTGAGGTACCTAGTCAGATGGTGGTGGTAGGGGATTCTATCATCAGGAAGGCAGATAGGGCAATCTGCTACCGGGACCGTGATCGCCGTACAGTCTGTTGTCTCCCGGGTGCTCGGGTACGGCACATCGCGGACCGGGTAGATAGATTGTTGGGAGGGGCTGGCAAAGACCCGGCGGTCTTGGTGCACGTTGGCACCAAGGACAAAGTTAGCGGAAGGTGGGATGTCCTTAAGAAAGACTATAGGGACTTAGGAAAGAAACTGAAGGCAAGGACATTTAAGGTAATATTCTCTGAATTATTACCCGTGCCATGCGCTAGTCCAGGGAGGCAGAGGTAGATTAGGGAGGTAAATGTGTGGCTTAGGGATTGGTGCAGGAAAGAGGGGTTTGTGTTCCTGGAACACTGGGCGGACTTCTCAGTCAGGCGCCATCTCTTTTGTCGTGATTGATTGCACCTGACTGAGGAGGGGGCAGCGGTGCTGGGGGGAAGGATGGTTAGAAGGTTGGAGGAGATTTTAAACTAGGAGCCTGAGGGGAGGGTTTAGCTAGAAACTACGGGTCATGCAGTGAGAATAGTGGGGATGGCGGTAGTAAACGAAATGGGGGAGAAGTTGGGGGGAGGGTAAGAGCAGGCGGTAAGGTTATTAACATGGGTACTAAAATAGATTTTACCAAAGCACTAACCAATGACGATTACAGGTCATCATTGCTACATAAGGTGAAAGATGTCCCTAACGCAAGGGAAAATACTTATCTTAGTTGTATGTATGTAAACGCCAGAAGCATTACTGGTAAAAAGGGTGAACTAGAAACACTTGCAGCAAGCAAACAGTATGATATTATAGGCATTACTGAAACTTGGGATGAATCTCATGATTGGACAGTCAATCTAGAGGGCTATACACTGTTTAGGAGAGACAGACTAAATAAAAAGGGTGGAGGGGTGTGTCTTTACGTAAAGCCGTTTTTAAAACCTGATATACGGGAAGATATTCAGGAGGGGACTGTAGACACTGTCGAGACATTATGGGTAGAAATTGCATGCGGGGAAAAAGGAATAAAAAAGTTAGTATTGGGTGTATGCTATAGGCCGCCTGGTATCAACGCATCTGATGAGGAATTGTTACTAAAGCAAATTGAAAGAGCAGCAGGAGTAGGAGACATAGTAGTGATGGGAGATTTTAGCTATCCAGAGATAAACTGGAAAAACAATTCATGTGATACTGCTAGGGGCAATATGTTTTTAAACACACTTAATGATAACTACTTAGTCCAACTAATTGCGGAACCAACTAGGTACAATGCAATCTTAGACCTGGTATAAACAAATAATGGGAATTTGGTATCAGGTATTATAGTAGGGGAACCCATAGGAAACAGCGACCACAATATGGTCACATTCAATATCAGTTTCTATAAATAGCCCTATACTGGCTCAACTAGGACTCTAAACTTTAGCAAAGCTAATTTTGAAAAGATGAGGGTATTTTTCAGGGATATTGAATGGGAAGGTTTGTTTTTAGGAAAAAATACTACGGAGAAATGGGAGGTACTAAAATTCCTGCTAGCTAAAAATACACTCAAATTTATTCCTATGAGCAGCAAAAAAAGGAATAAAAATCATAAACCGATGTGGCTTAACAAAAAGATTAAGGAACTTATGGGCAAGAAAAGGCGAGCATTTAAAAAATACAAATCTGACTGGGAAGCAGAGTCATTTCAGCACTATAATGAATGTAACAAAATTTGCAAAAAGGAAATAAGAGCGGCTAAAGTAGAAACTGAAAAACTAGTAGCAAAGGAAAGCAAAGCGAATCCCCAAAAATTATTTAAATACATTAATAGCAAGAGATTAAAGAAGGAGAGTATAGGCCCTTTAAAAGACAAGTTGGGAGTCTTAAGCAAAAATGATAATGACATAGCGGACACACTAAATGAGTTTTTTTCAACAGTATTCACTAGAGAGGACCCAATTCAGGGACTGACACACAATCTCAATAATGAGAATATCCCACTGATAGGTACTTATTTAAGCGAGGAAGTAGTCTGTGACCGATTAAAACATTTAAAGATTAATAAATCACCAGGGCCCGATAGTACTATTAACCCAAGGGTTCTAATGGAGCTTCACTCTGAACTGGCAAAACCGCTATCTTTGATCTTTAAGGATTCAGTTATATCAGGTATGGTTCCCAAAGACTGGCGTATAGCGGAAGTAGTGCCTATATTCAAAAAGGGAAGTAAAGCTGAACCAGGTAATTAAAGACCAGTTAGTCTTACATCTATAGTGGGGAAAGTATTGGAAGGTATTCTAAGAGATAGTATTCAGAAGTTCCTTGAAGTCAATAAGGTCATTAAAAGGAATCAACATGAGTTTATGAAGGACAGATCCTGTCAAACCAACTTACTTGGCTTTTATGAAACAGTAAGCGCAAACCTAGATCAGGGTAAAGACGTGGATGTAATCTTTTAGACTTTGCCAAAGCGTTCGATACTGTACCACACATGAGACTTATCTACATGCTACAAGAATCAGGGCTAGGAAGCACAATATGCACTTGGGTCAAAAACTGGTTAGATAATAGGGAGCAGCGCGTTGTGGTTAATGGATCTTTTTCAACTTGGACTGAAGTGCTAAGTGGTGTGCCGCAAGGCTCAGTATTAGGACCGCTATTGTTCAATATTTTCATTAACGACCTAACAGAAGGTCTAGAGAGCATGGTGTCAATTTTTGCAGATGATACCAAATTGTGTAAGGCTATAAATACAGAGGAGGATGCCGAGTCTATTCAGAACGACTTAGTTAAATTAGAAGCATGGGCAGCCAAATGGAGAATGCGCTTCAACACAGACAAGTGTAAGGTAATGCACTGTGGTAACAAGAACAAAAATTACACCTAAATACTAAATGGGGTAAAATTAGAGGATTCTGTACTGGAAAAGGACTTAGGTGTCCTCATAGATAGCAAACTAAGCAGTAGTACCCAAAGTAGGACTGCAGCAAAGAAGGCTAATAAGATATTAGCATGCATAAAATGGGGTATTGATGCTAGGGACGAGAGTATTATACTCCCGTTATATAAATCACTAGTGAGGCCACACCTTGAATACTGTGTACAATTCTGGGCACCATACTACAAAAAGGATATCCTGGAGCTAGAAAAGGTTCAGAGGAGGGCGACCAAACTAATTAAGGGCATGGAGACGATGGAATACAAGGAAAGGCTTGAAAGACTAGGCATGTTTACATTGGAAAAGCGGAGACTAAGAGGGGATATGATCAACATCTACAAATATATAAGGGGACAATACACAGAGCTTGCGCGGGACCTGTTTTTGGTTAGATCAACACAGAGGACTCGTGGACACTCGCTCAGGTTAGAGGAGAGGAGATTCCGCACAATACGGCGTAAAGGCTTTTTCACGGTAAGGACAATACGTGTTTGGAATTCCCTGCCCGAGGGAGTTGTAATGGCGGAATCTGTCAACACCTTTAAGAATGGGTTAGATAAATTCCTAATGGATAAGGATATCCAGGGGTATGGTGCATAGTCATGCATTATAGTTACTATAAATAGGGATAAAATGCAACGGCTGACAGCAGCATCAGTCAGAAATTTTAGTCAAATCATCATGCATAGGAGACCACAAATAGGTTGAACTCGATGGACAATTGTCTTTTTTCGACCTCAGATACTATGTTACTATGTTACTATGTTACAAAGTAACTAAGGCAACAGACGCTGAGGAGGATGGCCGGGGAAGACGGAAGTGACATGACGCGATAGCAGCGTATACAGAAACTCCGGTTACCATGGCTACAGACGTGATGTGTGGCCGGGGAAGACGGAAGTGACGTGATGCGCTAGCGGCGCATACAGAGACTCCGGTTACCATGACTACAGATGTGACGCGATAGCAGCGTAGATAGAGACTCCGTTTACCATGGCCACTGATGTAATGCGATAGCAGCGTATACAGAGATTTCGGTTACCATGGTTACAGACGGGACGTGGTAGCAGCGCGTATAGAGACTCCGGTTACGGGTTACCATGACTACAGACGCCGAACGGAAGCATAAAGAGCGGGGTAGTGGGTGCACTCGGCCATCCTGAGGAAGCCTGCTTAGACAGGCGAAACTAGTCGATAGCAGAGGCACCATCAACTGTCTGCCAGCAGACACCCGTATTTATGCTTCTCATGGCACTGAAGTAAGTGTTGAGCTCTATGGTTTATCTGAATTAAGGACACTGTCTGGATACTAGGAGATGTCTGTATACTAGACAATACCATAAAGACTGAACTTGGGCTTGTGTAAACCAAAGAATCTGGAGGGACAATTTCCTTTTTGATACAGGAGTCTACTACAGCACTTGTCTTATAAACCTGGGATCAATCAGAGCCTACTTGAGGATTGCAATTACACTACCTCAGTGAGTAATTCGCTAATTAAGCGTATCACGGGGCTTATATGTTTTATGTTTTTATTTTGTCTTGTCTTTTTAGTATACTGGTTTTAGGATTCACGAATAGTTATTTTAATTATTTTTTATAAAAATTGAGTAGAAGAAAGATATTCTTCCATAATGCATCTCAGTACTGTCTTAAATAAAGGAAATATATTCATTTTAATAAATACTTGTATTAGAACTATTTATTCATTTACTTTTGATGCTCTGACATTATAGTGGGAATATATAGAATACACTTGATGTAATTAGCACTGGGAGACATTCTTTTATCTGCATAAACTGTGGGGATAGTGGAAATCCTCGTTTTTTTCACTAGCAGCTTACGTCTATCAAGTGAGGCATACAAGCGCAGTCCTCGACTCTTTCTTGTTGCAAATGACAAGAGCCCTAAGCAGCAGCGGCTCTTACCTTCTGGTAGGAGGGGGCTGCTGCCACTCGTGCCATGCCTGAAGAGAAGAGAGCCAGCTCCTGCCAGCCGGGTCCCGATGCCTCGGGTGAGATTTCACGATTGTCCTTGCATGGAGAGTTTATAAAGCCAAACATAGATGTAAAATCACAAACCCAAATAAAAAACACGGATGAGAATTCAATCATGACCAAATACACCACCGGCCAAACTCACAAGAACTTTTCACTAAAAACATACAACACTGATACATACCTCCCAACTTTCTTTATTACAGAAGAGGGATACACGCTCCCGAAAAAGGAACGAGGCTTCGTGGCGATGCTGCGATTTAGGCCACACCTCCCTTGTCCGTCACTGAATGGGGCATGTCCAGCGCTCTGTGAGCTGCTGGCATGCCCCTTCTCCCTCTGTCACTCGTGAATAGACGCTGTGCGCATGCGCACAGCGTCTACTCTCTGCGAGCCTCCCAACTTCCCCCCCCAAAGCGGGACACTGCAACCCACAGGTGGGACAGCGGGACAGTCACAAAAAAACAGGACTGTCCCGCGAAAATTGGGACAGTTGGGAGGTATGCTGATATTTACCAAGAATCGTGATTGTAATCACGGGTGTAAAATCACAAAACCCATGAGAAAACTTACTTTGAAACACTCTGCTCGTGTTTGATGAAACACTGCAAAGATCAGTGAGATATGTGCAGTGTTTCTGTGTGTACTATGTAAGAAAAATAGAAAAAAAATAGCATGGGGCTCTTTGAGCCATTCATATATATAGTTACATAGTTGATGAGGTTTAAAAAAGACAAATGTCCACCGAGTTCAACCTGTATTATAAAATTTTATATAATTTAAATGCTGTATCCTTGGATATTTCTTTCAGTTAGAAATTTATCTAATCCATTTTTAAACTTATTGAGTCTATCATTACTACCTTCTCTGGAAGAGAATTCCAAATCCTTACCGCTCTCACTGTGAATAACCCTTTCCTCCGTGGTATATGAAAGTTTTTCTCTTCTAACCCCAGGGGGTGTCCTCGTGTCCTGTGTAGCTTTCTTTTGATAAACAGATCGTCTGATAAATCCTTGTATTGTCCCTTTATATATTTATAAATACAGGCTTGGACTGGCCCAGAGGGGTACAGGGGAAACCACTGGTGGGCCCCACTGCCTGGGGGCCCACCTCCTACTCTAAGGATCAGGTTCTAGACTAGGGGTGGGCAAAATACGGGCCGCGGGCCGGATGCGGCCCGCAAACCGATCCTGCCCGGCCCACTGCCTCCCACCAGCAAGCAATGACAAGCGGCCCGACCAGCTGAGCTGCTTGTCATTGCTCTGCACTGCAGTACCTCCAAGCTGCCAGCGGCGCCTCTCTGACCTGCTGCTGCTGCTGCTGCGTTGTAGCAGCCTCCTCCAGAGTCCCCAGTGACAACGGCTGTGTTCAGCCGAGAAGGGGGCGGGGCTACGTGCCGGTGAGGGGGTGTGGCTACACGGGACCTCAGGGGGCGGAGCTACACGGGACAAGAGCCAGACTGCTACAGATCCATCCTTCCTGCCACTGCCAGCCAGATCAGTAAGTTAATGGGAAAAGTGAAAGAAAGTGTGTGTGTGTGTGTGTGTGTGTGTGTGTGTTTATATATATATATATGTGAGAGTGTGTGTGTGTGTGTGTGTGTATTTGTGTGTGCGGACAGTGGCGTCAGACTGTTTTTAGGTTGGGGGAAGAGATCTTTAGCTCTCGCTATACCAAACCCTCACCGTGTCACCCCCATGGTGTTCTGTCACTGTCAACCCCCGTGTTCTGTCACTGTCACCCCCCGTGTTCTGTCACCGTGTCACCCCACTGTGTGCTGTCACCGTGTCACCCCCACTGAGTTCTGTCACTGTGTCACCCCCACTGAGTTCTGTCACTGTCACCCCCCCGTGTTCTGTCACTGTCACCCCCCCGTGTTCTGTCACTGTGTCACCCCCCATGTTCTGTCACTGTGTTACACCCCCCGTGTACTGTCACCGTGTCACCCCCATGGTGTTCTGTCACTGTCAACCCCACCGTGTTCTTCTGTCACCGTGTCGCCCAGAGGCGTCACCGGGTGTGATGACACCCGGAGCGCACTCTGTACTATTACACCCCCCCCCGCGCAAGCCGTGTGGTGCCCAAAAAGGGTGTGTGGCCTAATTTAAAAGGGGTGGGGCCTGGCGGGTATTTTCTCTTTCGCTCCGGGGGCATGTCCAGCTTCCCCGAAGATACTGGCTGCCCCCGGAGACTGGACTGTGTGTGCCGGCTCTTATCTGTGACCCCTCGTGTTCTGTCACTGTGTCACACTCCACGTGTCCTATCACTGTGTCACACCTTTCCCCAGGGGCCATAAGACACTGGATAATTTGCTTGCTGCGCAATAATTATCCTAAATAAAATGTTAATGTGTAAAAGGGGGCTCTACCTTCCGTACTGTGTAAAAGGGGGCTCTACCTTCCGTACTGTGTAAAATGGAGCTCTACCTGCTGTAATGTGTAAAAGGGGGCTCTACCTGCTGTAATGTGTAAAAGGGGGCTCTACCTTCCGTACTGTGTAAAAGGGGGCTCTACCTGCTGTAATGTGTGTAAGTGGCGCAATTTGAATAATGGAGACTATTGTGCAGCCTAATACGAATCTGTATTATTTTTTGTCCACACTCCTTCCACATGAAGCCACGTCCCTATATTTTTGGCAAGTGGGGGGAGCTGCTATTTTGTGTGTGCCCCTCGGATACTGACAGGAAATGTCAAGTGGCCCCTCAGCTGAAATAATTGCCCACCCCTGTTCTAGACTGTGCACTTGATTGATACATTATACATATGTTAACTTATACTGAACTATGGTGTATACTATTTTCTACAGTGCATTGCTGTTATTAATCTATTATTAATATTAATCTGGTACATTATCATGCATGCAGCAGATGAATTTACTGTATATATTTATGAAGGGGCCCAGACGTTGCACTCTCTAATGGTTAGTCAAACCAATAAGTTGGCAGGCCATACCCCCTCAGCAGACTTTCCACATCCCTAAACATGGGCCCTTACCATTGCATTCCCCCGGTGGGCCCTACATGCCCCAGTCCAACACTGTATAAATATTAATAACGTCCCCTCTCAGCTGCCTCTTTTCCAATGTAAACATATCTAACCTTTCTAAGTTTTTCCTCATAATTCAGTGCCTCTAACCCCTTAACCAGTTTGGTGGCTCACCTCTGAACCCTTTCGAAAATATCTTTTTTATAGTGTGGTGCCCAGAACTGTACACAATGGGGGTAATTCCAAATTGATCGCAGCAGGAAAATTTTTAGCAGTTGGGCACTGCATGTGCATGTGCACTGCAGGGGGGGCAGATATAACATTTGCAGAGAGAGTTAGATTTGGGTGGGTTAATTTGTTTCTGTGCAGGGTAAATACTGGCTGCTTTATTTTTACACTGCAATTTAGATTTCAGATTGAACTCACCACACCCAAATCTATCTCTCTCTGCATGTTATATCTGCCCCCCCCCCCCCCCCCCCCCTGCAGTGCACATGGTTTTGCCCAACTGCTAAAAAATTTCCTGCTGCGATCAACTTGGAATTACCCCCAATGTTCCAGGGGTGGCTGTACCAATGTTTTATATAGTGGCAGGATTACACTCCCATCCCTTGTCTCCATTCCCCGTTTTATGCATGCTAACACCTTATTTGCTTTTGTTTCTGCATTTTGACATTGTATACTGCTACTAAGTCTATTATCGATGAGCACACCCAAATCCTTTTCAACTACCGTTATCCCTACATTTTTCTTAAAATACCGGGGGGAAATTGTGTAGGGTTCCCCAGTATTTTAAAACCAGCACCAGCAGGGGCGTTTTAACAGAGGAGGAGGCCACTGTGCAGATTCTGAGGGAGGCCCTCCTCTCCCCAACACAGTAGGCTCTGGTGTTGTGCCAGAGTCTACTGCTTACCTGTAGGCCTCCGGAAACATGGCGCCCACAATGTTCCAGAGACTCATTTCACTACGCATGCGCAGTGGCCATTTTGGCTGTGATTTTTGCCATGCTTGTTGCGGGACTCCAAGTATTAAAAGATGGGTGCAATGTGTGTGCTGTGAACCCCCCTTGACCCAAAGGCCCATGTGCACTGTACACATTGCACCCATTATAGAAACACCAATGAGCACAGGGCTCTTGGACCGGTCCTGATTCCAAAAAGACGTAGGGGTCCCCTGTATTTTTTTAAACCAGCACCAGGCTCCACTAGTCAAGAAGATAATGCCACAGCCGGGTGTCACATTTATACAAGTCCCTGCGGCCACGGCATTACCAACTCAACTAGGCAGCCTTGGCCAGGCTTCCCTGGGGGAGTGTGGACCTCCCCACAATAAAGGGCTCCACCCTTCCAGGGCCCCCAAGGACCAGGGCTGAAGCTGTGAATTCTGAGTTCACAGTCCAAGATGTAAAAAAAAAAGTGGAATTTAGGTATACCTATATAATCCTTTTTTCTTAAACCATGGTTGATAGTGGGTATAATGAGGCATCCAACCAGAGCACCAAAAAGTTAACTTCTTTGAGTGCAGCCTGTGAGGCCTATCCTCCCTATACCCAGCCTGCATCAGGCCTGTCAGTTATTATTCAACAAGCCGAAGAACAGGGAAGGTAAGGCAAAAAAGAAAAACTCCCTTACCCATACATACACTTAACATGCAGAAGAACACATCTGAGAAAAGCTTGTCAAGAGTGTAAGGGTGGGTGCCCAGTGTTAACCATGGCTTCAGAAAAAAGGATTTTACAGGTAATACAAAAATCCCTTTTTTTCAATCAGCCAATGGTCTGATACTGGGACAGTGGGATGTCCTAAAGCTGTCCCCTTATGGCCGGAAGCGCTCCCGAGCTGGACTGAGGACCCGACGCCCAAAAGCTGCATCAGCCGAGGCAAAGGTGCCAAACCTATAAAACCTGAGGAAGGTATGGGCAGACAACCACATAGCTGACCTGCAAAGTCACTCTGCCAATGCCCACAGTGGGCTGCCCACTAAGTCCCAACTGACCTTGTGGAATGGGCCCTAATTGATCCAGAACTGGCTTCTCAACTAACAGGTGACATTGGAGAACCATCACCCACAACCATCTAGCTATAGTCTGCTTGGAGGATGGCAAACCACTATTATGTTCATCATAGAGGACAAACAACTATCTCCTGAATAATATGAAAACTAGAGACTTCTTTGGGAAGTAGACCAGATGGGGTATGGTGTACTGCTCGATCTGGGTGAAAAAACAAAAAAGGGAGATCTGTGAGACAGAGCACCTAAGTCAGAAACCCGGAGCGCTGAAGCAAAGGCTAGTAGAAAAACTGGGCCTCCCCGTAGAGTCCAGAGAACTAAGGAGAAGTACCATAAGTTAACCGGTGTGACATAGGGGGGTTGGATAAGGAGAACCTCTGCATGAAGGCCTGAACAGCTAAAGATCGAGCCACTTGGCACTGCAATAATACAGAAAGTGCTGATACCTGAACCTTGACAGAAGCCAAACAGAGACCAGAGTCTAGTCTCAACTGCAGGAAAGCCTAGAGCCTGTAGAGACGATACCAGAGAGGCTCCAGGTGACGTGCAGAACATCACTGGAAATAAGTGCACCATACACGCTAGTATAATCGAGCGGTGGAAGGCATCCTTGTTGAGATCATGGAGTTGATAACATGAGAAGAAAACCCCCTTGCTCTCAAGACTGACCTCTCAATAGCCAACCTGTCAAAGTCAGACGATGAAGATCCAGATGCAGACACGGTCAATGAGACAGCAAGTCTGGCTGTAGTAAAAGGCACCTTGGGGAAGTTAATGACAGAACCAGGAGAGCCACATACCAAGGCCTCTTCAGAGTAACCAGAATGGCTGTTACTGCTTTGATTTGAGCTTGCAAAGAACCCTTGGCAAAAGCACAACTGGTGTAAATAGATAATCCTTCTTAAAGGTTAAATGTACTGCCTGGGCTTTGACTAGGCGTGCGCCTGGATCTCTTGTCCGCGCTTCATAGTAGGGAAGATTGTGGTTGTGGCGGGAGGCAAACAGATTGATCTGCGGCCGACCCCAGTGCTTGACTAACATGTTGAAGACGTTGTGGTGAAGAGACCATTTGCCAAAATGAACATTCTGCCTGCTGAGGCAGTCTGCTTCAGAATTTAGAAGTCCCAGAATGTAAACTGCAGATAGGGCTGGAAGAAACCACCTTGGTGGTTTATGTAGGCGACTGTCATTGCATTGTCTGACTGAATCTTTACCGGATGGTGATGTAGTAAGGGTCCTACGTGACAGAACACCTTGAAGACTGCTCGCAGCTCCGGTACATTTATGGTGAGTTTGCTCTCCTTAGTAGTCCATCGACCCTAAAAAGGAATGATCCTCTATTACAGCACACCAACCACGGAGGCTGGCATCCATCGTGAGGAGGACCAGAGCTCTTCATATGCATTTCTCTGGAGAGCATGATCCATTGTGACTTGAGATGTAGAGAGGAGTGATTCCAACTCCGCAGGAGCTCCAGCTGCAATGTTCTGGAATGGAACTGTGCATATTCCACCTTCTCGAAGCAGGAGACCATCTTCCACAGTAGGCACCTGCAGAAGTGAATCAAAACTCTTTTCTGAGCCAGGAACTTCCGAATGATTTCCTGTATGGCCATCCATTTGTCATCTGGAAGAAAAACTTTCTGTACTCCAGAATCTGAGAGCACACCCAGGTGTGCAATGTGCTGAGAGGGGGTCAGGTTGAATTTTCACCAATTTATCAGCCATCTGTGTGACTGCAAGATGGTCAGAGTGAGGTGGATGTGCTCCTGGAGACTGGCCTGAGTTTGTGCCATAAGAAGGAGGTCATCCAGGTAGGGAATATGGACTCCATGCAATAAGTGGGACGTCATTACCGCCATCACTTTGGTGAATGCCCGTGGTGCCATAGAGAGTCTGAAAGGCAATACACTGAACTGGTAATGTTTTTTTCTGAATAGCAAAACGGAGAAACTGCTGGTGGCTTTCCCAAATGGGAATGTGTAGCTATACATCCTGGAGGTCCAAATATTTGTATAATATATAATGTATGCCCAGCTTAAATAACACATAACAGTTACTACCAGCATCAGTAACGTCATTACCTGAGAGTAATTACCCAATTACATACCAATTTATGACATAGATGGGTATAAAAAAGATGTTAGGATGATCAAAAACAAATCAGATTTTTATCCACTACAGTTTAAAGGACCTTGTGTAGAGGGATTCTATAAAACCACTATGGATGATTTTAAGACACTCCGTGAGGCAGTAGAAAAAGCTCCTTTAAAGGATAATCTTACTCATGATGAGAGACAAGCTTTAAAGTCCCTTATGTCAGATGATAATATAATCATAAAAATGGCAGACAAGGGAAGAGGTGTTGTTATGCAAAATGTCTGATCTAATCATGATGATCTAAAAGAAGCAAAGTTGCAGTTGGGTAAAGTTTTGTTTTATGATGTTTTTTCATCAAACTCCTCAGTTATTTTTCATGGGAAGTTGAAAGGATTACTTGATAATGCCCTGGACGGTGGCATAATATCCAAAGACACCTGACATTTTTTATTTACCCCTCACCCTATCACCACTATCTATTATCACTTAACTAAAATCCATAAATCACTCACTTCACCACCTGGGCATCCAATAATCTCTGGGATTAGGTCTATCATGTCAAATCTGTCACACTTTGTTGATGCATACCTACAGGGTCATGTGACCAGTTTGAGAGCATATATTAAGGATAACACTCAATTTATAAATGTGCTAGAAAAAGTGAGGGGGAAAGATTCATATCAATTTCTCACATGGGATGTGGAATCTTTGTATTCCAATATACCACATGAGAAAGGTATTTAAGTGATAATAGTCCTGTTGGAAAATGATTCCTCAATGAAAGAGGGACCAAAATATGTTGTGGTAGCATCTATCAAGTTCATATTAAGCAAAACTACTTCACTTTTGATACCAAATTAATTTACAGACACAGGGGACTGCCATGGGAACAAGGTACGCCCTGAGTTATGCTAACCTTTATATGGGTGCATTGGAAGATGAGCTCGTTTGGAGCAGTGACTTTTGGGTGAGCTGGGTCCTCTATGGTAGCTGTGTAGATGATTTTTCTTTCATTTGGGATGGGGTTGATTATTCCATCATTTCTTTTGGTGATCACCTTAATGCAAATTCTTTTGGACTTAAATTAACTAGCACCTTTCATCAATCACAAATACAGTTTGTGGATGTTACACTGCTGTCCAGGGATGACTATATTCTTAAAGAAACTTTCTTCAAACAAGCTGACTCTAATAATTTCCTTAATTATACCAGTGGACATTTAAAAGTATAGTGTAACAATATTCCAAAAAGTCAGTTTTATAGAATGCAGTAAAAATTAAATTGTTCTTAGGATAGCAGTTACAAGGAACAAATCAAAAAAGTATATTCTGCATTCGAGGAGCAGGGGTATGGAAAAAAAGGAGATAAGTATCCTCTTAGGCAATAAAAGAGCGGAGAATAAAAATAAAAATAAAACTTATGAAGGGTACTTTGGCGATAAGTGTGTCTTTGTTACACAATATTACCTGTTACAATTATAATTATAATTATAATATAATATAATATAATTATAATTGTTACCTGTGCTTTAACAATTAAAAAAAATAAGAAAAACACTCCCCTCTTACAAGTAGATCCACTGTTAGGTCCCACTTTATTAAATAATATCAAAGTTGTTTATAGAAAATCAGAAACATTGAAACAGAAATTTGCATCTAGTATGTTTAAAAATAACCCTAAGAAGAAAGATATGACAAAAGCAGACAAATCTTTAGCCTGGCTACCAAAAAAGCTCAATGTTTTGGGGTTTTATTTTGACGTGTCAAAGAAATGGGATCAATTAACAGCCCAACAGTTGGCATGCCACGACACCCATAGAGTGGGAAAAGAACCTGTAGCGAGCATAGTGAGCCACCAAGCCCGGTGTGTGGTGAGTGCAGCGAGCCCGGAAGGTGCTTTGTTGACTGGCGGGATCCCAAATGCTGGTCACCCAAACCCAACCCGGAGAAATAAATGTTTGACGTGTGTGTGTGCATATGTATGTATGTGTATATATATATATATATATATATAAATTAATTATGTGTCTCTTCCACATGAATAAAATAAAATAATCCTGGAATAATTATATGTGGCATGTAGGTTATCTGTGTGGATAAATAAAATAGTCCTCGAATAATGAATTGCTATTTTATGTCACAATGAAATATACATGATTTCTTTTATATTATATTATTACTACAAGTGCCATTTTTGTCCTCTATGTACTTTTAACCATATTTTTAGCTAGCAAGTGACAAGTGTAGCAAGTGTAATAAATCAGGTAACTAATTAATTAATGGAACAAATAAACAATCAGGAGTCCCTTATGGGGATATATTGAAGCCAGTGTAGCCTCTGACATATACTCTGAAGAAACCGCCAAGTTTGTGGGGGTGGACAAACGTGTCAGTGACCAAAAAGCAGGTGGAATGCAAAAATCGGAAGCTAGAAGCGCCGAAACCGGAAGTTGCGGGACGCAAAGTGAACTATTTAATTCTTTATACTTAGCAAATTCTTCATTTTGTTAAAGTCTGTGGAAGACACAATGGGGCAGATGTATTAAGCCTGGAGAAGGGATAAATAAGTGATAAAGCAGTGATAACGCACCGGCCAATCATTACGGATTTAAAAAATGACAGTTAGGAGCTGACTGCCTGATGCGTTATCACCTTGCACTTATCACTTCTTTATCCCTTCTACAGGCTTAATACATCTGCCCCTGTATTCCATCTGCTGTCCATAAGAGATAACAAACACAATATAATTGCTGTACCTGCTGTTCTCACCTGCTACTTTTAAAATTGATTTTTATGTATTTATTGAAGTGTGTATAAAAAAGTATTGTTAAAACAATAAATCATGTTAACTTTTTAAACCAGCAGCCAGTTATTTTGAGCAACTGCCATATACTACTCAGTTTAAATTATTATATAGTTCCCACTTACCCCACATGGACCATGGGTCCTTCTTGTCCACCAAAGAGCCCTGCTGACACAGCTAATGCACATGAGAAGAAAGTTCCAATAAACGTTCTTATGTTAAAGATGTGTCTCATTGTAGCTCCATTTAAATACCCAATAACTTCAGGAAGTCCACTGGGTGATCCGGATGGACAGAAAAACTGTGGGGAAAAAATATGATGCATAAAATTTCTATTGTCTTGAAAGACCAAGGTTTCCTCACAGTAAGGACAATACGTATTTGGAATTCCCTGCCTGATAGAGTAGTAATGGCAGAGTCGGTCATTACTTTTAAGAATGGGCTAGATAAATTCCTAATGGATAAGGATATACAGGGTTATGGTGGGTAAATCATGCACTATAGTAATAAATAAATAAAAAATAGGAATAAACATAACGGCTAAACATTTATCACAGTTAAAATTAGTCTTAAAAATATTACAGTGTAGCAGATCACTAACAGGTTGATCTCAATGGACAAATTGTCTTTTTTCAACCTCAGAAACTATGTTACAATATGTAAAGTATTCTGGCATGTTTCCAGTTAAATGTTTATTTGATTTCTTGTATGTGTCGCTGCTGTAAATTTCAAACTAGAATGTTGTGACTTTGGCAGTCTATCAATTAAAAAATTTGTTTTTTATGTTTTTTCTAACATATATAATATAATATATTATTCCTGAACTACTGCATTCATTTTTGTTACAATTACTAATAAACTTAACCTTTTCCGAATATATCTTTGCTCTCCATTGCCATTATCAAAATGTTATTTGCGGTCTGTACCCAATGAAATAACAGGCAGCTTGTTTCTTACTAGTACAGGACAGTACCTGGTGTGGGTATGGCAACTCAACTTCCCAGACCCAGCCATGGGCATATGCTGCCATTCTCCTGGGGTCTGCAAAGCCATGTCATGGGAGGAAATTCTACATAGATTATTCCTTTATAAAAATGGAGTCATTTATTTAATTAAATACATTAATTCAGCAAGTCTCAGCTAGGCAATAGTTAATTTGTTCCTAACTTTCTGACACTTGGTGAATGAGGCCCTGGTTCTAAGTAGCAATAACAATCCTGGCATTTCCCAAACCCCAATTGCATCACACCAAGGAGTACTTTTTGGGAGCACACAATTATATTTAAATTCTTCTATCTGGTCAGCCAGGATGAGGTACGGCAGAAACCTACATGAACCTCGGGATCTTTATTAAGCATACAACACACTGTTTCATTGATTGTGGGAGGAGGCCCTGATACCTCCTAAAGAAAAGACCACATTTTGTTTTAGGTTTATCTCTGGAAAAATATAGGCTATGCATTCCATTCATTATATTCTATAAGCCATACTTACCACCACCAGTCCAGATGCACATAAGACCATAGCAAGGCCAATTCCAAGTATGAACAGCCATGTTGTGAAAAAGTCCCCATGCTGAAGAAGACAATACATATGATAACGCTGCTGAACATTATAATGACATAATCTTTACATTGGAATGCCATTTGGGCAGTTTTGATACTTAGAACATAAGCAGATGGCACAGCTAGACCTATAGGGGCCCCAAAATAATTTCCCCACCCCCACTTTCACCTTGTAATATTTAGTGTAGGTCAGGCAATCATCAAACCACTGCCCTGGCCTGCCCTGCTGACAGTTTATTCTTAGATAACACTTTATATCATATACCTATTAGGATTATGGAGAATATATCATATATATATATATATATATATATATATATATATATATATGGAACAAAATACTTCTAATTTGCGCTATACAGAGAGCAGTGCTGCGGATGGAGCCCCTGTTAGTGGGAGCCTCAAGTTAACACACAAAAACAAAAAGTATCCTAGTGCGCAAGTGTATACAAACACTGTGAGCGTTTGTTTATGAATACACCCAGTTGGGTCGATCGTTATTCAGTGTGGCAAGGATCTTCCTTGATACTGTCAATGTAGGGTACCCTGGAATAAACCCTCTCACCAAGAGATATCACCCAATAAAAAACACCTATTAATGGTCAAGTATAGATATAATGGTCAACATAAGAACATGTAGACCAATAATTTCATCCTAAGGATCAAAACTAGAAGGAATTGGATATAACCCAAACAGAGAAGAATCTTATTGCCAAATTAATGTTAGCATGCACATAATTTAGTAAGTGTAATGTTGTAGGCTGCTGAATTGCTAATGTTAGCAAGTGACGCTGCTGCTGCTGCTCTGAAATGAAAACAGAAGCCCACCTGAGCAATCGCAAACTAATTCGCAACAGCATATACATTTACACCCTATAGGCAAGAACGAGAAACATCAACTGTAAAGGTAGACCTACAGCTATACAGATTGGTTGCAGCAGTAGCGATGCTGGAGCCATCTTTCCCTACATACTGTACATGATCGCAGCTGAAGGCAGATACACACCCCAAGAACAGCCATGATACTCCTGTGTGTTTGCCGCGACTCCCTGTTAACTCCCCCCAAAAGGTCCCTTTCTGTCAATCACTCTGCAATTAAATCCTCAATGTGAGCATGATTGCAAAGCAGCTTGGCACGTGCGTAATACAATCACAGCACATGTGCATTCTGCAGATAATGTCTCCGTTGTCTAACTGTAAGAAACATGAATTAAGCTCGTATTCCAGACCCAATTTTTGCTTTGTTTTATATCAAATCCAGTCGCAGTGAATTACTATTATTATTATTATTATTATTAATATTTTTAATATTTTTATCATTATCATCCTTTATTTATATAGTGCCACATGAGTACATAGTGCCTTACAGAGTACATAAACAGAAAAAGCATGAACAAAACATGAAAATTTGGTGCAGTCGTTGGCAGAAGGAAATAGATGATGGTCTATGTGAGGATACGGATTCTCTGATCACTCAGGTAAACAGTTTATTAAAGTGGCAAATGCCCTTTATTGTAAAAATACACACACAGTACACAAAACAGCAACTATTACATGCCAGGATGGTATCTTACCTACTAGGACCGCCTGGGTCAAACAAGTGTGGGCTTACGTTTCCATCTGGCGGTAGAGGGTCTGGGCTCAGCAGTTCACAGTTTTTAAGACCCCCTCCAGTATCCCAGGCACTGTGTTTAAACAGCCTGATTGGTGGTGGGTAACCCCTATCATCAGAGGTGCTTCCCTCGCCACCCTCCTTTTTGGGTGACAACACTCTTTTTATATTTGGCGCATAAGAGTGGGGAGTGAGCTGCATCAACAAAATCTGGTCTCTGGGGTCTTCACTCTCCCTCCCCAACACTATATTCCCTGGGAACTCCACCTCCATCACCTCTGGTGCATCTGGACAGTGGCTTGCCTCCCCCTCCCCCATTTTGAGAGACGTTACTCCCTCTGCTTCTGAGGTATCACAGGGTAGCACAATCTGCATCACCAGCCTTGCATCAGGAAACCTGGCAGGGATAGTCAGTGGCTGGGGCCCTTCTTCTGCACTTAACCACTGGGATGAATTTGGCTGCAGGGGAGCAGTGAGTAACTGTAATTCTTCTCCACGTGCTCCCCCCTCAAAAGCCTCTACCCCCTCCCTTGGGTCTGAAATGTCTTCTACGCCCTCGATTGATAATTTCTGGGCCTCCCCTAGCATAGCAAACTGGACAGCTGGTTCAGGTGCCACTGACAGACTAGACCTCACCTGCAGCATTGAGTCCTCGGCCCTTATCAGCTCCTTGGTACCCTTGACACCAACATGTTCTTGGTACTGGCATTCATTCACCAGTTCCTCATCTTCCATCTCTGAAAATGGAAAGCTTGGAAGCTGCACTTCTCCCAGGTCTATTGCTGTATCAAGCAGATCACGACTCTGGGTCTTGTCCTCTGTGTGTGGGGTATCGAGCCCTGCCACCACAGGCACCTTAGCTATAACTCAGCTGTTCCTCAGATATTTCTTGCATAGAATAGCACAGGGTAGCATTCACTGCACTTACCCGCACAGTATGGTCCAGACTCCATGTACGCCTTTCTGGGGATAACTGCCTCCTGGAGTGATCCAACACACCTTGCTCCCTGGTCTGTTCATGCCACCTTAGAGTGGATTCCATCAGCCGACTGCTCGAGCTCTCCATCCTCTGACCCAGTCGCTGGTTTGGCAAATCTCCTCTGTATGAAACTTCAGGCGCCAGGTTGCGTCGCTGACAACTTCTCAGGGGCGCATCCTGATGGGACAGGGCAGTCTGTAGAATGGTGGCTGCTGGTGCAAGAGTCTGCACTGTAGGACTGTCTTCTGGTAATCCCAGCACCTCCTTTATTACCCGCATCCGATCCTCGGGTGTCGCGCCATCTCCCAGTGCTTCTAGACGGGCCTGTAATAACTCTGGTGTCTTTTCAAACTTTTCTCCAACCTTCCCCTCTCCAAGGGCTTTCAGACGGGGTTGTACTAACCCTCGGGATCCCACCTCCGATCCTCCGCTCTTCCTGTGGTTACTGGCATCGAATGTCCCGGCTGTAGGTCTCAACCACTCCGTCACTTGTTCCTCCTCATCTGACTCCTCAGAGTCCTCCTCATCACAAGGGTGTTCTTGATCCCATTTCAGCAATTTCGCAATTAGGGATTCCTTTCCATCTGTTGCGGTCACCTTAATACCTCGTGCTCGACTGACCATATGCAGGAATCTCTTGTTGAGGTTTATGTACACCTCTGTTTCTGCCTCCATACTGCTGACTTTCCAAATGTACTAACAACTTTTCAGCAAGATACCTGGCTACTGTGTGCCAAACTGTTTACAAGGCTCTTAGGTGTACTCCGCCGACACCTCTCGCAGTCTTACCCAGGGTAAACCAGGACTGAGTGACCCCACTGCTTGCCACCAATTGTGAGGATACGGATTCTCTGATCACTCAGGTAAACAGTTTAGTAAAGTGGCAAATGCCCTTTATTGTAAAAATACACACACAGTACACAAAACAGCAACTATTACATGCCAGGATGGTATCTTACCTACTAGGATCCCACAATAGTATAGAATTACAGATGTGTGAGGGAGTATCTGTATAGCAGAGCCAACAAGTCTGCACTCCCAGGAAAAGCTTGTCATCCAGTGTCCACAATGCATTCAGACACAATCCTCACTCAGCACACTGGCACACTGGCAGCCTCGTCCTCAGTGCACGTCCAGTAGCCTCTTGAAACGAGAGGATAACAACAATACTTCTAGGCCTCAGCACACTGGAAGTGCTATCCTACCAGTAGCTTTCAGAAGCCATACACCTTATTCCTCTCAGGTCAAGAACTCCACTCTCTCTTTTAAAAATCCCACCAATTCCTCTAGGTGTAGACCTGCCTTCCAGGGCTGTCCAAGACGTGGTGCTCTCTGCTTATTGGAGCTGCAGAGTAAGGGGTGGATATGGCTGGGAAAAGGCCAGGTTCATCGCAGGGTAACACCTGCTGTTGTCCTGTAACATGTCTATACATGCCTACTAAAAGAACAATGGATGCTAATTAGGTTATCCCTCCTCCAAGTATCAGATAGTGTCCATTCACCACCAGATTGATCCCCTTTATAGCAGACAAGGTATTCCAGCTGCTATTTGTCTGTGAAATCCTCTGGCAGATAACTATTCCTATAAACAACTACACACATTGAACACAGTATAACCAAATAAACCGCATAGTCCAAATATAACATATAAAATATAACTGTACAATATAATAACACAACACAATACAATCATATATATATATATATATATATATATATATATTGTAACACTGTAGGGGTGCAAGGCGCCTTTTCCTGGGGAATATGGCAGCACGCAGCAGCTGAGGAACAACACAAGTCCAGTTTCTGGTACAACTGACCCCGGCCAGTTTTATTGAAACAGAAAATAAAACAAACCCCAAAATAAAAATACCTTGCCTGTCCGGCACTAACTAAACATAAGATATTCCTAACTGTCACTAAACAAAACACAGAGTTCTTTAGTACATACTGTATAGCTTACTTGCATCAGAAAGCGTGTCTCTCACACACAGATCCTGCAGCCTTCCCAGGCAGTCTGCTCCTACTAATCAGGCTAGCAGCCCTATAACACACTTACACAGCTGAAACCCTGATTAGCCCTCTGTGAGGCCAAAGACCCGAACTGGGCCCAATGTCTAGAACTCTCCTTATCTCTCTCTTAGAGCCTATACCCAGCTTTTACAGCAAACTGAAAAGGTTCTGACAAAACCAAAAGCATTTTTCCTAGAAGTTAACACTTTTTAAAACATGTAAGACAAGAACCTGGGACAAACATACCTGCCCTCAAACACTATCCCAGTGTTCTTGTCACATATCCCCCTCCCCTGTTTTGACCTAGGGGCCGGAACACTTGTAGCCCCCAAACAGAAGATGCGAGACAATGCATCTGCGTTGGCCAATTGTGTTCCCGGTCTATGTTCAACAGTAAACTTAAAATCCTGCAACGCTAGAAACCATCTAGTTACCCGAGCATTCTTGCCTCTATTTACATACATCCATTTTAAAGGGGCATGATCCGTCACTAGTCTGAATTGTCTACCCAAGAGGTAATATCTCAAGGTATCTAGTGCCCACCTAATGGCCAAAGCCTCCTTTTCCACAATGGCATACCTTTTTTCATGCTCATTGAGTTTCCTACTCAAATAAATGATAGGGTGTTCGTCCCCATCTCTGGTTTGGGACAGCACAGCACCTATCCCTACCTCTGAGGCATCTGTCTGTACCACAAATTCTTTTGAAAAATCTGGTGTTATCAACACCGGTTGTGAACACAAAGCCACTTTTAACGCTTGGAACGCCTTTTCTGCATCAGGGTTCCATTTCACCACATTTGACTGCTTCCCTTTGGTAAGGTCTGACAACGGCACCGCTGTGGTCGCAAAATTAGGAATAAACCGTCTATAGTACCCAGTAATTCCCAAAAAAGCCCTTACCTGTTTTTTATTCACTGGACGAGGCCAGTTTTGAATAGCATCAACTTTATTCAATTGAGGCCTAATCAGACCTCTGCCTATGGTGAAGCCCAAGTATTTGACCTCCTCCATTGCGAGGCAGCACTTCTTTGGGTTAGCAGTTAACCCTGCCTCTCTGATTGAGTCCAGTACTGCTTGTACTTTAACCAAATGGGACCCCCAGTCTGTACTATGAATTACCACATCATCCAAATAGGCAGCTGCATATTTTCTATGGGGCCTCAAAATTTTATCCATCGCCCGTTGAAAGGTTGCTGGAGCCCCATGCAACCCAAAGGGTAACATCTTATACTGGTACAGCCCCTCCGGAACCGAAAAGGCTGTTTTTTCTTTGGCGCTATCAGATAAAGGTATTTGCCAGTAACCTTTGGTCAGGTCCAATGTGGTGAGAAACCTGGCTGTTCCCAGCCTTTCTACAAGCTCATCCACACGGGGCATGGGGTATGCGTCAAACTTGGACACCTCATTTAACTTACGAAAGTCATTACAGAAGCGTATGCTACCGTCGGGCTTCGGGATGAGCACTATGGGACTGGACCACTCACTGTTAGACTCCTCTATGACTCCAAGTTCTAACATGGTTTTAACTTCCTTAGAAATAGCTTCTCGCTGAGCTTCAGGAATCCTATATGGCTTTAAATGAACCCTGACCCCTGGTTCTGTGACAATGTCATGTTTTATTATGGTCGTTCGGCCAGGCAGCTCTGAAAATACCTCCCTATTTTGGATGAGAAATTCTTTAACCTGATTGTTCTGATCAGCTGATAATGTCTCTGACACCTTCACTGCGGGAAGCAACCGGGGTGAAGACACCGAAGGGCAAGGCTCCGCTGACAGAGACAACCTATCTTTCCAGGGTTTGATTAAGTTAACATGGTAGATCTGTTCGGGTTTTCTCTTTCCTGGCTGGTATACTTTGTAATTAACCTCATTCACTTTTTCCCTAATCTCAAATGGACCCTGCCATTTAGCTAGGAATTTGCTTTCCACAGTGGGTACCAAAACAAGAACTCTATCTCCAGGAGCAAATTCCCGTATCTTGGCACTCCGGTTATAGACCCTCTGTTGAGCACTTTGGGCCTGTTCCATGTGCTCTCTGACAACAGGTACCACGGCTGCAATCCTATCCTGCATTTGTGTTACATGCTCAATAACGCTTCTATAAGGAGTGGGCTGTCCTTTCCACGTCTCTTTGGCAATATCCAACAGCCCTCTGGGGTGTCTACCATACAACAAATCAAATGGAGAAAACCCCGTAGAGGACTGAGGAACTTCTCTGATGGCCATTAACAAGTAGGGCAACAAACAATCCCAGTTTTTCCCATCTCTCTCAACAACCTTTTTTAACATACTTTTTAATGTTTTATTAAACCTTTCCACCAACCCGTCAGTTTGGGGATGGTAGATGGACGTCCTGAGGTGAGTGACCTTAAATAACTTGCACAATTCTTTCATGATCCTTGACATAAATGGAGTACCTTGGTCAGTCAAAATTTCTTTTGGTATTCCCACTCTACTAAATACCTGCACCAGCTCCCTAGCTATCGCCTTGGTTGTGATAGTGCGTAAAGGGACAGCCTCAGGATATCGAGTGGCATAGTCCATAATTACCAGGATATACTGATGGCCCCGAGCAGACTTTAACAAGGGCCCCACGAGATCCGTGGCTATTCTGTCAAACGGGACCTCTATAATAGGCATGGGAACTAGTGGGCTCCTGAAATGGGGTCTAGGGGCATGATACTGGCATTCAGGACAGGAAGAACAATATTCAGACACTTCTTTATAAACCCCTGGCCAAAAGAACCTTTGTAAAACTCTTTCAGTGGTTTTTTCTGCCCCTAAATGTCCTGCGGTAACGTGACTATGAGCTAAATCTAGTACCGTTCTCCGATAAGGCTGGGGAACTACCAGCTGTTCCACCACATCCTCACCCCTTTTGACAATGTGGTACAAGAGCTCATTACAGATGGCCATGTGGGGATACGTAACCCTGTCACCTGGTACCACAGGTTCCCCATTAACAATCTTAACATTCTCTCTAGCCTTTATTAAGGTAGGATCCTTTAACTGTTCAGACGCAAACAGATCCTTCTTTACCTCCAGGTCAGGCACGCTTTCAGTTCTAACTACTATGTCTCTGTTCCCGGCAAGAGGGTCCTCACTGGACTCCCCATCTGTCACTTCCCCAGCCAAACTAGCAAAAGGCAAAGGGCCAGAAAGTTCCGAAGACCCACGTACATCCATAAAATCACCGGTATTATCAACTGGCTTTTTACTTCTCACATCTGTTGATAACCGTGATTCCCACAGTTTCCAAAAATGAGGAAAATCCCTCCCTATTATGGCCTCATGCACCAAGGTAGGGACCAGTCCCACTTTAACCATTGCTGACCCACAACAAGTTTCTATATTCACCTCAGCAGTGGCATAATGTTGGGTATCCCCATGTATGCAAGTTACCCCAATAGGTATTTGCTGGACCTTTAAGGGGTTCACTAACCCAGCTTTCACGAGGGTAACTAAACTTCCTGAATCTAGCAAGGCCTCTACCCGGTTACCCTCTAAGAACACATCACACATTTGTTTTTCCAGCTCAGGTGAAGGTACCACAGTACAGGCTAACCTAGCAAAGAAAGACATTCTGCGACATTCAAAGGCAGCATCACATTGCATGGGTTCTTGCGTGACTGGGCAATTGGCAATAACATGACCTGGCATACCACACCTAAAACATTTAACCACACGATTATCAACCCGTTTGGGCAGCATAGACCGTTCTAGCCCCATTGGCCTGTTTCCAGGGCCAGTGTTTACAGTCTCTCCAGCCTTGCGTTCTCTTAACCGCCCAGCAACGTTTTCCCACGGAACAGTCTTACCAGTCTTTACTGAAGGGCGCTGTCGAGGATCTATGGGTTGCTGGGTGGTCATCAGTAGTTCCTCTGCTGCCAAATACCTCTCTACCATGTCCACTAATTGGTCAGCAGTACCCGGGTTTCCATGGCTCACCCACTTGCGCAGGACCATGGGCAAAGATCTCAAGTAGCGGTCCATGACGACTCTTTCCACCATCTGGGGACCAGTTAATGTCTCTGGCTGTAGCCATTTTTTTGTTAGCTGAATAAGGTCGTGCATCTGGGAGCGCGGAGGCTTCTCCATGGCGTACAGCCAACGGTGCACCCGTTGTGCTCGTACTGACAGCGTGACTCCCAGGCGGGTCAGGATCTCAGTCTTTAGTTTATCATAGTCCCGAGCCTCAGCAGGGCTTAAATCAAAGTAAGCTTTTTGGGGCTCACCTGACAGGAAAGATGCCAGCAGACTGGCCCACTGTGCTTTCGGCCAGTTCTCACGCTCGGCAGTCCTTTCAAACGTGGTCAGATAGGCCTCCACATCATCAGCCTCTGTCATTTTCTGCAGGAAGTGACTGGCCCGTATAGAACTAGAGCTGGTTGGAGCACTGACGGCCACATCTCCAACCCGAGCTGCAAGTCTCTGCACCACTTCTGCTAAGGCCTCTCTATCCTGATGCTGTTGCCTGTAAAGTTCATCAACAACTGCCTGCTGTTGTCTCTTATTTTCCTCCATTGCCACCTGCTGCTGTCTTATATTTTCCTCCATTGCCACCTGCTGCTGTCTGTTGGCCTCCTGCTGTAGTCTCCAATTTTCCTCCATTGCCACCTGCTGTTGTCTCCTATTTTCCTCCATTGCCACCTGCTGCTGTCGGTTGGCCTCCTGCTGAGCCGCTGTAGCTTGCAGCAAGGCTTTAAGCAGATCCTCCATGTCGACAGATTTTCCAGGCGGCTTTGTAGCTGCTTTCACCCAGGACATATATCAAACCCTCAGGGGTGAGTCTCAGTAACTTCACACTGGGCTGTATCTGCATAAACCACCGTTTTCTGCAGGCCTCACAAAGCTGCTGCTTTCACTTATGCGCAGAACGGTGTGCTCGCATTCTCCACCAAGTTGTAACACTGTAGGGGTGCAAGGCGCCTTTTCCTGGGGAATATGGCAGCACGCAGCAGCTGAGGAACAACACAAGTCCAGTTTCTGGTACAACTGACCCCGGCCAGTTTTATTGAAACAGAAAATAAAACAAACCCCAAAATAAAAATACCTTGCCTGTCCGGCACTAACTAAACATAAGATATTCCTAACTGTCACTAAACAAAACACAGAGTTCTTTAGTACATACTGTATAGCTTACTTGCATCAGAAAGCGTGTCTCTCACACACAGATCCTGCAGCCTTCCCAGGCAGTCTGCTCCTACTAATCAGGCTAGCAGCCCTATAACACACTTACACAGCTGAAACCCTGATTAGCCCTCTGTGAGGCCAAAGACCCGAACTGGGCCCAATGTCTAGAACTCTCCTTATCTCTCTCTTAGAGCCTATACCCAGCTTTTACAGCAAACTGAAAAGGTTCTGACAAAACCAAAAGCATTTTTCCTAGAAGTTAACACTTTTTAAAACATGTAAGACAAGAACCTGGGACAAACATACCTGCCCTCAAACACTATCCCAGTGTTCTTGTCACAATATATATATAAATCTTCATATGCATTCTGTACAAAACATCAGGCTAGAGATATTATTCCCTGATAACCACAAACACATACAGTATAACAGAGGGATGATGTTTCACAATAATATGTGATGTCCATTTCTATTGGGAATCCAGGCAGCATGCTGTATAGGTGATAACACAGTTCTGTCCTGTCTCTTTACACTAACGCACTGAATCCAGAAACAGGCTGGCAAAAAGTACTCCTCATGAGCCAGCTGGGCTGCGTCCGTTACAGTCTAAATGAGGGAAGGAAATGCATGAGGGAAGAGGACACTGCTGGTGAGCGCTCAGAATCTAGAGGGGAGTGGAAGACAGACGAGTGACACAGAGGGGAGACAGTGAGTAAGGAGCATAAAGTGCTCTGTTAGGATGAGAGCTGGAAAGCTTTGAAAGAGAAATGGGTTTTAAGACGCTGTTGTAAATTTTGTAGAGTGGTGTAGAGCAGAGGTTCCATAACACTGTCCTCAAGGCACCCCAATGGTCCTGGTTTGAAATGTATCCATGCTTTGCCACAGGTGACTTAATTAGCACCTTAGTCAATTTGATTTAACCATCTGTGCTGAGCCATGGATATACCTAAAACCTGGACTGTTGGGGTGCCTTGAGGACCGCGTTTGGGAACCTCTGGTGTAGAGTCTGACAGGGAGAAAGGTCCAGTGGTAGGGAGCAACACAGATAAAATCTTGGAGGTGGGAGTTGGAGGAAGAAATCAGTTGGGAAGAGAATTTGCATTCATTAGGGGATTGAAGTGGGTGGGAGTGTAAAAGGAAGACGAAGCCAGAGATGTATTGAGTTCTAAAGTGTAACCAGTAAAAGGGTTGTAGAAGAGAGGAGGCAGTGTTTTTGGAGAGAAAGGTAAGCCAGGCAGGACAGATTGGAGTGAAGAGAGGTTGGCGACAATGAGGCCAGATAATCAAAAGTTACATTAGTCCAGTCTGGAAATAACCAGTGAGTGGATGAGGGTATTATTTATCTCTAGTGTTAGAAAGGGTGTGATCCTGAAGTTATTTCTGAGATTGAAGAACTGGGAAAGGTACTGTCAGTGAAGTTTGAAGGAGAGGAAGCAGTCAAGGATAACTCCAAGACAGCGCACTTGCAGGCTAGAGGAGATTATGGTGGTGCTATCTACAGCAATGATATTGAGGGAGGTGAGGATATTTAGGAAGGTGGGAAGATTATCAGCTCAGTCTTGGATATTTTAAGTTTAAGAAAGCACTGGGACAGACCCACAGTGTCAAAAACAGCAGAGAGGTCAAGGAGAATGAGAAGAGAGTAGTGGCTCTTGGATTTGGTAGTAGGACGGTCATTGCTGACTTTAATTAGGGCTGTTTCTGTGGTGTGGAGAAGATGAAAGACAGACTGAAATGGGTCCAGCAGGGAGTGGGAAGAAAGAAAGGCAGTGAGGTAGTTGTAGGTATTCCACTCAAGGAGTTTGGGGGCAAATGGGAGTAGAGAGATTGGGGGTAATTCCAAGTTGATCGCAGCAGGATTTTTGATAGCAACTGGGCAAAACCATGTGCAGTGCAGGTGGGGCAGATTTAACATGTGCAGAGAGAGTTAGATTTGGGTGTGGTGTGTTCAATCTGCAATCTAATTTGCAGTGTAAAAATAAAGCAGCCAGTATTTACCCTGCACAGAAACAAAATAACCCACCCAAATCTAACTCTTTCTGCACATGTTATATCTGCCTCCCCTGCAGTGCACATGGTTTTGCCCAGTTGCTATCAAAAATCCTGCTGCAATCAACTTGGAATTACCCCCATTGGGCGGTAGTTAGAGAGAGTGTCCAGATGAACAGTGGGGCTTTTAAGGATGGGGAAGACCAGGGCATGTTTGAATGCAGGATGGACAGTGCCTAATCAGAGGTAAATATTGAAGAGATGGGCAAGATCGAAGGAGGCAACTGGAGATAGGGAGTGGAGGGGGTGGGAGAGGAAAGGAAAGGATCAGGGATGGAGGTGCAAGGGGGCAAGGACCAATTAGGGCCACTACTTACAAAGTAAAGGGCAGAATGTGAGGAAGGGGGGCAAAGAGTGGGGAAGTACTGGGAGGAGATATTGGTCTTGAAACAGGACTGTTCAGATAGGGAACGGACAGCACTGTAGGTTGGTAGCTTAAATATGAAATGGAGGAAGCCCGCATTGGAGCATGATTTTCTCCACTATTTTCAGTTTGTGAATACTTTTGCAAGTATCTGGTGCATTTAAAATGCCTAGATTGAGGCATGTATCTGCAAAGGTGAGTAGGTGGTCAGGGCAGGAGAGAGAGACAATGGTGGAGAGTAGTAAGTCAAGCATGAAGAATAAGGTCATAGTGTAAATAGCCTCAAGATTACCATTGGTTATGGCAGCTTTAGGGGTTAAGGTGGAGATGGAGTGATGGATAAGATAAAAGTAGATGTCAGAGAGAGGGATTGGAAAAGTAGTAAAGTCAGATATATCACAACAGGGTGAAGGAATGAATGAAAGAATTCACGTTCATAGCTTTCACATGGCACTTTCTGTGTAGCCTGAGAGCTTCTATCGTCCTTTGTATGACATGTGTATTCAGTTGATGTAGCTAGCCTCTTTGTGTCCCTCCCAGAGCCGTCTTAACAGCAGTGTAGGCCCCTGGGCATAGCAGTGCACTGGGCCCCCTACTCATCCTCCAGCGGTAGGGGTGGGGGGTGCTATCAGCGGCAGCTTTGATGTCCCGCGGGCGTTAGGGGGTGTTTTATCTTCCACTCAGCATGTAGGACTGGAGCAGTAATTTCTGCTAATTACTCCTTTACTGCACAGATGGGGCTAAACTGTAGAAGGGGGCATTGGGGTGAATGAAGGGGCCCTGGTACATGACTTCCAGGGTGGTAGGGGTGTTTAATACGTAGGGGAGGGGTGGATAGTAGAGTGGGCTTTATATTTATCATTTTCCGGTGGGAGGGCAGCTTGCTTGACTGCAGATATCTCATGTTCCTGGAAAGAGATTTCTTAGCTTTTAATGGGATAAAAAAAACTAGAATCCCACCTTTCAGGAGGTTCTGGGGACTTGGGGAGCAGAGTTCAGGAGCCAGAGCAATCCACCAACGAAAATATAACACTGCATATTAGGCGTGTGGAGCTGGAGCAGGGACCAGCTGCTTGAAGGCTGATATCTATGGTTCTGGGCATAGTAGAGACAAGCTGCCAGTGTCCACCAAAAGGGGAGAGTCACAGCTTTTGGATTATACCCTCAGAGAAACTCTGAGTCAGATAGAACCTGAAATATCTGGCTGGGAAGAGCAATTAACAGGCTTGGATGGGGACCACTGCTTTCAAGTCGGATATCTCCAGTTCCCCAGGGCCAATTTTGAAAAATCTGGTACCCCTGGAAATAGGGGACCCTCAGCTATCAGCCTAGGGCCCTTTCACTCCTGGGGCCATTGGGCAAGAGCCCATTGAGCCCATACGAAAAGACGGCCCTGGTCCCTCCCTCAAAATCAGTTGCTCTTAATCTTTGAAATTTAATCAACACAGCAAAAATTGTACCTAGTAAACAAGAGTAATAGTGTTGCAAGGCATTAATCATGTTCTTTCTAAAACATGCACCATAGTCGATTACTTAGAGCATAGGTGCAACCTGGACACAGAATTCCTCTTCCTTGTGGGCATTTCCCCAGACACAAACAATTCAATTGAAAGCATTATATAATTACTAGGTGCTTCATCGCGCCCTACGGGCGCTCTTCACACCGTCGCAAGGGGCTATGCCCCCATAACCCTTGCATGCCTTTCTAGGGTTCAATATTTGTATTATATGGAGTATTACCTGCATTCCTTTGTTAGTGGTTAAATATTGCACAATGAAAGGGCGTGCGATGGTGAAGGAGGCGCAGCCCCTTGCGACAGCATGAACAGCACCTGCAGGGCACGATGTACAGAGTGTAGCGGGTGCAGGGGGGACTGCGGATGGGGGAGGGTGTCTGTAGATGCTGCGGGTGGAGGGGGGGAACGGATGTGGGGGGGAGGGCCCGGATGGGGAAGGGTCGGGAGGTGCTGCGGGTGGGGGAGGGGCAGAGGAGTGGGGGCTGCAAATGGGGGAGGGGTCCGGAGGCACTGCAGGTGGGGGAGGGGCGGGGGTGCCACAAGTGGGGGAGGGGCATGCGCAGGGATGTTGCAGATGGGTGAAGGGCTCCAGAGGTGCTGTGGGATGGGAAGGGGCGGGGGAGCCGGGGGTGGGTTAGGGGGTCCAGAGGTGCCACGGGTGGGGTAGGGGCAGGTGCGGGTGATGCGGTGGATGGGGAAGGGGGTCCAGAGGCGCTACAGGTGGTGGATGGGCGGATGCGGGGGTGCCGTGGGTGGGGGAGGGGTGGGTGAGGGGGGGACCGCGGATGGAGGAGGGTGTCTGCAGATGCTGTGGGTGGAGGGGGGGGCAGGTGTGGGGGGAGACATATGGGGGGTGGATGGTGGAGGGGGTCTGGAGGTGCTGTGGGTGGTGGAGGGGCGGGGGAGTGGGAGCTGCGGGTGGTGTAGGGGGTCTGGAGGCACAGCGTGTGGGGGAGGGGTGGGGTGCCGCATGTGGTGGAGGGGAAGGTGCGGAGGTGTAGTGCATAGGGGAGGGGTCTAGAGGCGCTGCAGGTACTGTACCTGCCAAAAAGGTAGTTGGAGGATATGCAGTAACAGGGCCAGGACAGGGGTGACAGGGTCAGAACAGGGATGACAGGGCCAGGACAGGGGAGACGGGGTCAGGACAGGGGTGATGGGGCAAGGACAGGAGTGATGGGGCAAGGACAGGGGTGACGGGGCCAGGACAGGGGCGACGGGGCCAGAACAGAAATGACAGGGACAGGATAGGGGTTACAGGGCCAGGGTAGGTGCGGCAGGACCAGGACAGGGATGAAAGGGCCAGGATAGGGTTGACAGGGCAAGCACAGGGGTGACAGGGCCAGGATAGGGATGACAGGGCCAGGATAGGGGTGACAGGGCCAGGATAAGGGTGACAGGGCCAGGATAAGGGTGACAGGGCCAGGATAGGGGTGACAGGGCCAGGATAAGGGTGACAGGGCCAGTATAAGGGTGAAAGGGCCAGGATAAGGGTGACAGGGCCAGGATAAGGGTGAAAGGGCCAGGATAAGGGTGATAGGGACATGACAGAACACAGGCCACGGGAGAGATTGGTATTAGGGACAAAACAGTGGTGACAGACAGATGTGTCTTACCAGAGTCACTGCTGCTGGCTGCTGCTGTTCCACTCCAACCTGTTGGGATCTGCTGCTGATGGAGACTTGGCATGGCTGACTCTCTCAGGCTGGAGTCCTGCTTCCTCTGCCCACCTGCATCCCTCCCCCCACTCCTCAGTCACACAGCGCAGACCTCGCGCGGCTGCCGGGCACTGTGGTTATGGGAGACTGGGATGGGAGTGACTGGTTAGCCCCCAGGAGACGCTGCGGCTGGAGGGAGGAGGGGGTCATAGCATGCACGCGGCGCGGACCTCGCGGCTGCCAGGCACTGTGGTAAGGGGAGACTGGGAGTGACTGGTTAGCCCCCAGGAGACACT
The DNA here is from genome assembly GCF_028390025.1 of Pseudophryne corroboree. Lineage (NCBI taxonomy): Eukaryota > Metazoa > Chordata > Amphibia > Anura > Myobatrachidae > Pseudophryne > Pseudophryne corroboree. Next base: position 657,705,573 of record NC_086448.1, on the reverse strand, counting down.
GCGGCCGGAGGGAGGAGGGGGTCGTAGCCTGCAAGCAGCGCGGACTTCTGCAGCGCTGCCCACCGGGTAAAGTGTGTGTAGGAGCTGGGCGCACCTCACTCCGGGCAGCAGCACTGCAGCTAGCGGTAGGGTTGCTGGGGCTGGAGATAACAGAGGCAGTACGGAACCTGCACAGCGGCAGGTGCCCCACAAAACTGCAGCTAAGAAGCGTGGAGTGTGCCAGAAAGTGACGCTCCTCCGCGCCAGAGAGCCCCTGCTGAGTATGCTGATGTGGGGGTCAAGCGCACAGTGAGCTAGGGCCCATTTGTCTGTACGGCATACCCCCTCACACACCCCCATACCTCCCCACTGTCCCGATTTTCGCGGGACAGTCCCATTTTTGGGGTCTGTCCCGCTGTCCCACACGCGGGCCGCAGTGTCCCGCAGTGGGGGTGAGCAGTTGGGAAGCTCCTGTACTCGCTGTACTGTTTAGTGGAGACAGGAGGAGAGGGGGCATCAGGGGGTACGGATTAAGGGGGGGCCCGGCAACAGAGCCAGATTAAGGGGGAGGGCAGGGGTTACGTACCGCGGGCCCCACAGTTTTAGGGAGCCCCCCGGCTGGAGTAGCTCTGTCCCAGCTCTGAAGCTCCCCCATCCTGCCAACAACAGCAGCAGCATTGTGCTACAGTCAGCACACGCTGCTGCGTGTTGGCAGGTCTGTGGTGTTGCAGGGAGGCAGCAGCCTCCCTGCTTTCTTCTGCCTGTGTGAGTGTGTAGGGGGGAGCGACCACCCCCTCTGGATTTACCCTTAGCTGAGGGGCCAAAATCCCATAAAAAAATAATAATAATTCCCGGAATTTGCATAAGGGGCTGTGGCCACGCGTCCCGCGATTAGGCCACACCCCTGAACCCACAGCAGGCACAGCAATGAGATAGGGCCCCCCTGTCTCAAGTGCCCTGGGCCCCCCGGACTCATAATCCGCCTCTGGGGGCATGCCAGCAGCTCACAGAGCGCTGGACATGCCCCCTCAGTGGTGAAAACGGGACGTGGCTCGCGATCGCGGGTCCTCCGCAAAGCCACGCCCCCTTTTCAGTTGACCATGCCCCTTTTTTGCCGCGCATGTGTCCCTCCTACCTGAAGAAAGTTGGGAGGTATGCACCCCTCCCTGTGCCATGCCCATACCATCTGCTTCTGCTCCTAGTCTCCTATAGATTTGGCCAGATCTGTGACTCATTTGACTAACTCCGCCCAGTGTTGTGACTCCGCCCAGCATTAGCAAAAGAGGCACAAAGTCACAGATCTGGGCTAATATATAGGAGATTGCCACATGCACGTGCTACAAGCAGCTATTTAGTATGTACATACACTACAGTAGATACAATTTTTGTTTTCATTTGTAATTGTGTTTGCCTTAAAAAAATGTATATTGGAAAATCAATTTAAACCATTTCTGATTTGTAAAAGACAATAATTCCAGTCAGAGGTCAAGTGCAAGTCCAATTCCTCATACAGTACATCGTAAGATTATTTCAAACAAATATCAAAAGAAGGTTGCAGGAGTAACTTATATTAATACTGCCTGTTATTATGCCCAGCATTTTCATTAATACAGTTTTAAGTAGCATTGGGGGTTCTTCCGAGTTGATCGCTAGCTGGCGTTGTTCGCTGCATAGCGATCAGTTAAAAAAATGGCTAATCTGCGCATTCATATGCACCGCAATGCGCACGCGCGTCGTACGGGTATGAAGTGCTTTGTGGTTTTGCACTGGTTCTAACGACGATTCCAATCGCACAGCCAGGCGCAAGGAGATTGACAGGAAGAAGAAGAGAGTTTCTGGGTGGTAACTGACCGTTTTCTGGGAGTGTTTGGAAAAACGCAGGCGTGGCCAGGCGTATGAAGGGCGGGTATCTGACGTCACAATTCCGGGTCCTTCGTCACTGGAATCATCGCACAGGATAAGTAACTACAGGGCTGGTCTTGTTTTGCACAAAATGTGTTTGTGGCCGCTCAGCTGCACAAGCGATCGCACTTCTGCAAAGCGAAAATACACTCCCCCGTGGGCGGCGACAATGCGTTTGCACGGCTGCTAAAAGTAGCTAGCGAGCGATCAACTCGGAATGAGGGCCATTGTACCTTTCTTATGAGCAGGGCTTAAAGTGGGCCTGGAGAGGGTGTAGAACTAATTTCCCCTGAAACCTACCCCCCTCCCATCAAGCGGAGCCAGGGCCAGCAATAGGGTTTTTGCCACCACCCCCCCATCCCCCTGTAAACTGTAATTTTGTGCCGTACCTCCCATACTGTACTTTATAAAGAGAGAGTGTACATCAAAGGCTCGCATTGCTAAAAAGGGGTTTGGTCTCACAAGGAAGGGCATGGTCACAATAGTACCTCCAATTTAAAATACACCATACAGTAGCACAATCTTATTCACATTACACTGCACATAGTGCCCTGATTCACACAAAAAATAAGATTTTACTCACCGGTAAATCTATTTCTCGTAGTCCGTAGTGGATGCTGGGGACTCCGTAAGGACCATGGGGAATAGACGGGCTCCGCAGGAGACTGGGCACTCTAAGAAAGATTTAGTACTACTGGTGTGCACTGGCTCCTCCCCCTATGCCCCTCCTCCAGACCTCAGTTAAGGAAACTGTGCCCGGAAGAGCTGACATTACAAGGAAAGGATTTTGGAATCCAGGGTAAGACTCATACCAGCCACATCAATCACACCGTATAACTTGTGATAAACTTACCCAGTCAACAGTATGAACAACAACAGAGCATCAACAATGGATGCCAACATAACATAACCCTTTATTAAGCAATAACTATATAGACGTATTGCAGAAAGTCCGCATCCACTACGGACTACGAGAAATAGATTTACCGGTGAGTAAAATCTTATTTTCTCTAACGTCCTAGTGGATGCTGGGGACTCCGTAAGGACCATGGGGATTATACCAAAGCTCCAAAACTGGCGGGAGAGTGCGGATGACTCTGCAGCACCGAATGGGCAAACACAAGGTCCTCCTCAGCCAGGGTATCAAACTTGTAGAACTTAGCAAATGTGTTTGAACCCGACCAAGTAGCTGCTCGGCAAAGCTGTAATGCCGAGACCCCTCGGGCAGCCGCCCAAGAAGAGCCCACTTTCCTTGTGGAATGGGCTTTCACTGATTTTGGATGCGGCAATCCAGCTGCAGAATGAGCCTGCTGAATCGTGCTACAGATCCAGCGAGCAATGGTTTGCTTTGAAGCAGGAGCACCCAGCTTGTTGGATGCATACAGGATAAACAGCGAGTCAGTCTTCCTGACTCCAGCCGTCCTGGCTGCATAGATCTTCAAAGCCCTGACTACATCAAGCAACTTGGAATCCTCCAAGTCACGAGTAGCCGCAAGCACCACAATAGGTTGGTTCAAATGAAAAGATGACACCACCTTCGGCAGAAATTGCGGACGAATCCGTAATTCTGCCCTGTCCATATAGAAAACCAGATAGGGGCTTGTACATGACAAAGCCGCCAATTCTGACACACGCCTAGCCGAAGCTAAGGCCAATAGCATGACCACCTTCCACGTGAGATACTTTAGCTCCACGGTCTTAAGTGGCTCAAACCAGTGGGATTTCAGGAAACCCAACACCACGTTGAGATCCCAAGGTGCCACTGGTGGCACAAAAGGGGGCTGAATATGCAGCACTCCCTTAACAAACGTCTGAACTTCAGGAAGAGAAGCCAGTTCCTTTTGAAAGAAAATGGATAGGGCCGAAATCTGGACCTTTATGGACCCCAACTTCAGGCCCATAGTCACTCCAGACTGTAGGAAGTGCAGGAACCGGCCCAGCTGGAATTCCTCTGTAGGGGCCTTCCTGGCCTCACACCAGGCAACATATTTTCGCCATATACGGTGATAGTGTTTTGCTGTCACATCCTTCCTAGCCTTTATCAGCGTAGGAATAACTTCATCCGGAATGCCTTTTTCCGCTAGGATCCTGCATTCAACCGCCATGCCGTCAAACGCAGCCGCGGTAAGTCTTGGAACAGACAGGGCCCCTGTTGCAACAGGTCCTGTCTGAGAGGCAGAGGCCATGGGTCCTCTGTGAGCATTTCTTGCAGTTCCGGGTACCAAGTCCTTCTTGGCCAATCCGGAACAATGAGTATTGTTCTCACTCCTCTTTTTCTTACGATTCTCAGCACCTTGGGTATGAGAGGAAGAGGAGGAAACACATAGACCAACTGGAACACCCACGGTGTTACCAGTGCATCCACAGCTATCGCCTGAGGGTCTCTTGACCTGGCGCAATACCTTTGTAGCTTTTTGTTGAGACGGGACGCCATCATGTCCACCTGTGGCAGTTCCCATCGATTTGTAATCTGAGTGAAGACTTCGTGATGAAGTCCCCACTCTCCCGGGTGGAGGTCGTGCCTGCTGAGGAAGTCTGCTTCCCAGTTGTCCACTCCCGGAATGAACACTGCTGATAGTGCTTGCACGTGATTCTCCGCCCAACGAAGAATCCTGGTGGTTTCCGCCATTGCCACTCTGCTTCTTGTGCCGCCCTGGCGGTTTACATGAGCCACTGCGGTGATGTTGTCTGACTGAATCAGCACCGGTTGGTTGCGAAGCAGAGGCTCCGCTTGACTCAGGGCGTTGTATATGGCCCTTAGTTCAAGGATATTTATGTGCAGACAAGCCTCCTGACTTGACCACAACCCTTGGAAGTTTCTTCCCTGAGTGTTAGGGTCTCCTGCCCTGTGCTGCCACGTCGTCATGGCAACCGGGAGACAAGTGCTAGTGGAGTAACCTGAGCGCAGCTGATACTCCGGTTCGGGTCTTTTGCTGTGCAGTGGTTATAGGCTCTGTGCACGGCAGGGGATCCGGTGCTGGTTTTTGTGCTCACAGTCTGTGAGGTCTGAGTGGGGCGTGGACAGCACCTGCTTTATAAGGCCTCTTTTCAGGGTAAGCAGATGCTGCTGAATCTTTGTTGGTTAGTCAGTTCATGAAAGTTAGCCAGTACTGTGTAGCTTTGTATTTGTTTGTTGCTTACTGCAAATAGGCCTGGGGATTTGGTATTACACTCTGCCAATCCAGACCTAGCAGTAAGACTGGAGTCATTCGTTTAGCTTGCTGGGGTTCTGTTACTACTCTGTGAACTTAGCAAGTTTGCGGCTGTATTCTAAGACTTGCCTGTCTAATCCTGTCTCACTGTGCTAGGTGTCAGGGGTCAGTTTAGTGGCAGTAAGCTAAAACCTGTGCACTGCAAGTGAGAAATAGGATTGTGGAGACTCTCCTTGTGTCTATCATTCCATCTCTGACCAAGGAGTTTACTGCCACACCCGTTGGTAACCCTTTAGGGTTTTGCTGTTGCCCTTAGCAACAGCATTTCAGGTTCTCTACGTATTAAAACACAACATCTTGCTTTTTCCATCTGTGCAGTTCTAATACAAGGGAGATACCCAGTTCCTTAGCCTCTGGGCTTCTCTGTTCACTTTGTGTGTATTTTGTTACCCTATTACCTTCTGTGTACGTTATGTCATATTCCCCAGTTTGTCTGTGAGTCCATTTGTTTTGCATAACAGTTCAAACACCAGTACATTCCTGCAGACACTGGAGTGCATAACAGTTCTGACACCAGTACTTTCCTGCAGGCACTGGTGTGCATAACATATTCAGCAGCCTAATACTCCTGTTGAAATTTTGTGGGAATATGGAGCATACCCCTCAAAATACGTTGCAACAGGTGGTCGATCAGGTGCAGGTCCTGACTCGACAATTTAATGATTTGTCCATTAAAATGCACACCTCCCAGGCTGCTGGCGGAGCTCCCGCAGCAGCAGCACCTGCAGGGGTTAAGGAGCCGAAAGTAAATCTCCCGGATCGTTTTTCTGGAGATCGCGCGCAGTTCTTTTGTTTCAAGGAGAGCTGCAAGCTATACTTCCGGCTTAGGCCTCAGTCTTCTGGGTCGGAGATTCAGCGGGTGGGCATAGTGATTTCCTTGCTACAAGGAGACTCACAGGTCTGGGCATATGGGTTGCAGCCTGACTGTCCGTCGCTTAAAAGTGTTGATGCTTTTTTTACGGCACTGGGCATGTTGTATGATGACCCTGACAAGACGGCCTCAGCCGAGGCTCAGATTTCGATCCTTAAGCAAGGGCGAAGGCCAGTTGAGGTTTACTGTACGGAGTTTCGGAGGTTGGCCCATGATACCCAGTGGAATGACCCAGCCCTGAGACACCAGTACCGAAGAGGTCTTTCTAACCAGATAAAGGACCAACTGGTACAATATCCCTTGCCTGATAGCTTGGATCAGCTCATGCAGTTATCCATCCGGGTGGATAGACGGCTGAGAGAGCGTAGGCTTGAAAGGGAGACTGAGATTTCCTTCCTTCCCAAGGGAACCTCAGACTCTAAGGAATTTTCTGAGGAGCCTATGCAGATTGGGGCTACCCGCCTCTCCTCGCGTGAGAAGACGCGGAGGAGACAGCAGGGGTTGTGTTTGTACTGTGGGAATAAAGGTCATGTGGTAGTATCATGCCCAGAAAAGCCGGAAAACTTCAGGGCCTGAGGGTGATGGGAAATATCCTGTCAGGCCAGAAGTCAGAATTTCCCAAGAAGACTTTTATCATTCCGGTGACCTTGAAGATCCTCGGTCAAACTGTCAAGACTGAGGCCTTTGTGGACAGTGGGGCCGACGGGGTTTTTATGGACCGCCAATTCGCCCTGAAACACTCTGTTCCCTTAGTACCCTTGGCATCGGAAATTGAGATTTGTGGGTTAAACGGGGAACCATTATCCCAAGGTAAAATTACCTCTTGCACTAGCCAGATTTCTTTGTTTATTGGAGCCACACACTCTGAAAAATTGTCCTTTTATGTGACTGTCTGTACTTTTGCCCCATTGGTGTTGGGGTTACCCTGGTTAAGGGCCCACAATCCTCAATTTGACTGGGTCTCTGGGGAGATTCTTAGTTGGGGTACTGATTGTTTCAGGAGTTGCTTGAGCCTTCCAGTCAGGCTCTCGCAGCTAAGTTTGCCAGGATTGCCAGGGTGTTATGCAGATTTTGCGGACGTGTTCTCCAAAAAAGTTGCAGAGGTACTACCTCCCCATCGCCCCTATGACTGTGCCATTGATTTGTTGCCAAATGCTAAGCTTCCCAAGAGCAGGTTGTACTCCCTGTCACGTCCTGAGACTCAGGCTATGGCAGAGTACATTCAGGAGAACTTGGCTAAGGGATTTATCAGACCTTCACAGTCTCCAGTTGGGTCGGGGTTCTTCTTCGTGGGTAAAAAGGACGGTTCGTTGCGACCCTGCATCGACTTCAGGGAATTGAACCGTATCACGATTAAAAACTCATACCCACTGCCTCTCATTTCGGTCTTGTTTGACCAGCTTCGTACTGCCACCATTTTTTCTAAGATTGACCTACGCGGTGCGTACAATCTAATCCGAATAAGAGAGGGGGATGAATGGAAGACTCCCACTCAGGGCATTATGAATATTTGGTGATGCCTTTTGGGCTCTGTAATGCCCCGGCAGTCTTCCAGGATTTCATGAATGATGTGCTCAGGGAATATTTGGATAGATTCTTAGTTGTATACTTAGATGACATCCTAATCTTCTCCCATTCCCTGGAGGAACATCGGAAGCATGTACGCTTAGTCCTCCAGAAACTCAGAGACCACCGGCTTGGGGCAAAGCTGGAGAAGTGCGAATTTGAAGTTCAGCAAATCGCATTTCTAGGATATATTATCTCCCCAGAAGGTTTCCAAATGGAGGGTTCCAAGGTACAGGCAGTCCTGGATTGGGTGCAGCCCACTAGTTTGAAGGCGCTTCAGCGTTTCCTGGGCTTTGCAAATTTTTATAGACGATTTATCGCTGGATTTTCATCTATAGTGGCGCCCTTGGTGGCACTCACTAAGAAAGGGGCGGATGTTGCTCACTGGTCTTGTGAGGCTAAAGCGGCTTTTGCCCGTCTCAAAAGGGCATTTGTTTCGGCCAAGGTGCTGCGACACCCAGATCCAGAGCGTCCTTTTGTGGTGGAGGTGGATGCCTCTGAGATGGGTATTGGGGCAGTGCTTTCTCAGATGGGAGTGTCTGATAATCGCCTTCATCCCTGTGCTTACTTTTCCCGTAAATTTTCGCCTGCCGAGATGAATTATGACGTGGGTAACCGGGAATTGTTGGCTATTAAGGATGCACTCGAGGAGTGGAGACACTGGCTTGAGGGGGCTAAGTTTGTGGTCTCAATTCTCACTGACCATAAGAATCTGGCATATTTAGAGTCAGCGAAGCGTCTCAATGCCAGGCAGGCACGATGGGCTTTGTTTTTTGCTCGCTTTAATTTTTTGATAACATATCGCCCTGGGTCAAAAAACATCAAGGCTGATGCGCTCTCGCGGAGTTTTGCTCCAATCCAGGAGACCACCGAGGAGCCGTTGCCCATTGTTTCCCCATCATGTATTAAAGTGGGCATTACCCAGGACCTCTTATCATTAGTCCTTAGAGCACAGGAGCAGGCTCCTCCAGACCTTCCGGTAGGTCTTTTGTTTGTGCCTCCTAGGTTAAGACAGCGAGTGTTCCTGGAATTCCATGCCAAGAAGTCGGCAGGTCACCCGGGTATTGCCAGAACTCGGGAGTTGCTATCTAGGGCGGTGTGGTGGCCCTCGGTGGCTAAGGATGTGGATCAGTGGGTTCGGGCATGTGACATCTGTGCCCGAAATAAGACTCCTAGAGGGGTTCCTGTTGGCCCATTACATCCACTCTCTATCCCATCTAAGCCATGGACCCACATTTCAATGGATTTTGTGGTGGACTTGCCCAAATCCTCGGGGATGACAGCCATCTGGGTTGTCGTTGACAGGTTTTCGAAGATGGCGCACTTCGTTCCACTGGTTGGGCTGCCATCAGCTAGACGCCTGTCTGAATTATTTATGCTGCATGTTGTGCGTCTCCACGGGTTGCCACTTGATGTGGTCTCTGACCGCGGATCCCAGTTTGTGGCCAAATTCTGGAGGGCATTTTGTTCCGATCTCCAGATTTCTGTCAGCTTGTCGTCAGGCTACCATCCGCAGTCTAATGGGCAGACTGAAAGGGTGAACCAGTCCTTGGAGCAGTTCCTCAGGTGTTATGTCTCCAAGTGTCAGACTGACTGGGTTGCTCATCTGTCCATGGCGGAGTTTGCCTATAACAACGCGGCTCACTCTGCTACAGGGATCTCTCCCTTCCTTTGTGTGTATGGGCATCATCCTAAGGCCAATTCTTTTGACCCCCTGGACTCCACGCCTGGTGGTTCCTCTGTGGTTTCGGTCCTTAGAGGTATTTGGCGGAAAGTGAAGAAAGCCCTTGTGTCTGTGTCATTAGTGACCAAAAGGGTTTTTGATAAGCGGAAAAGACCCTGCAGCTTCAAATTAGGAGACTTCGTCTGGTTGTCTACCAAGAATTTGAAGTTGAGACAGCCATCTCATAAGTTAGGGCCCCGGTTCATCGGCCCTTATAAGATCACCAGGGTTATCAATCCGGTGGCATTTCAGTTAGATCTGCCCCGTTCTTTGGGTATCAATAAAACATTTCATTGTTCCCTTTTAAAACGGGCAATTAGTAATCCTTCTTCCAGTGGAAGACCTTCCCCTCTTCTGATACGTGGCCAGAGGGAGTTTGTTGTTGAAAGGATTCTTGACTCCAAGGTGGTTCGGGGTCGGCTGTCATTTTTGGTGCACTGGAAGGGGTATGGCCCGGAGGAGCGGTCGTGGGTGCGCAGTTGTGATCTTCATGCCCCCAGACTGATACGCTCTTTCTTCTCGCAGTTCCCCGATAAACCCGGTGGTAGGGGTTCTTTGACCCCTCGTCAGAGGGGGGGTACTGTTAGGGTCTCCTGCCCTGTGCTGCCACGTCGTCATGGCAACCGGGAGACAAGTGCTAGTGGAGTAACCTGAGCGCAGCTGATACTCCGGTTCGGGTCTTTTGCTGTGCAGTGGTTATAGGCTCTGTGCACGGCAGGGGATCCGGTGCTGGTTTTTGTGCTCACAGTCTGTGAGGTCTGAGTGGGGCGTGGACAGCACCTGCTTTATAAGGCCTCTTTTCAGGGTAAGCAGATGCTGCTGAATCTTTGTTGGTTAGTCAGTTCATGAAAGTTAGCCAGTACTGTGTAGCTTTGTATTTGTTTGTTGCTTACTGCAAATAGGCCTGGGGATTTGGTATTACACTCTGCCAATCCAGACCTAGCAGTAAGACTGGAGTCATTCGTTTAGCTTGCTGGGGTTCTGTTACTACTCTGTGAACTTAGCAAGTTTGCGGCTGTATTCTAAGACTTGCCTGTCTAATCCTGTCTCACTGTGCTAAGTGTCAGGGGTCAGTTTAGTGGCAGTAAGCTAAAACCTGTGCACTGCAAGTGAGAAATAGGATTGTGGAGACTCTCCTTGTGTCTATCATTCCATCTCTGACCAAGGAGTTTACTGCCACACCCGTTGGTAACCCTTTAGGGTTTTGCTGTTGCCCTTAGCAACAGCATTTCAGGTTCTCTACGTATTAAAACACAACATCTTGCTTTTTCCATCTGTGCAGTTCTAATACAAGGGAGATACCCAGTTCCTTAGCCTCTGGGCTTCTCTGTTCACTTTGTGTGTATTTTGTTACCCTATTACCTTCTGTGTACGTTATGTCATATTCCCCAGTTTGTCTGTGAGTCCATTTGTTTTGCATAACAGTTCAAACACCAGTACATTCCTGCAGACACTGGAGTGCATAACAGTTCTGACACCAGTACTTTCCTGCAGGCACTGGTGTGCATAACACTGAGTGACTGCCCCCCATCCTCGGAGGCTCGCATCCGTGGTCACCAGGACCCAGTCCTGTATGCTGAACCTGCAGCCCTCGAGAAGGTAAGCACTCTGCAGCCACCACAGAAGAGACACCCTGGCCCTCGGGGACAGGGTGATCAGCCGATGCATCTGAAGATGCGATCCGGACCACTTGTCCAACAGATCCCACTGAAAGATCCTCGCATGGAACCTGCCGAAGGGAATGGCTTCGTATGATGCCACCATCTTTCCCAGGACTCACGTGCAGCGATTCACCGACACCTGTTTCGGTTTTGAGAGGTCTCTGACTAGAGTCACGAGCTCCTGAGCCTTCTCCGCTGGGAGAAACACCTTCTTCTGGTCTGTGTCCAGAATCATGCCCAGAAAAGGCAGACGCGTTGTAGGAATCAGCTGCAACTTTGGGATATTCAAATCTGAGGTACTCCTGATGAGGTGGATAAATGGGGACATGCAAGTAAGCATCCTTGATGTCCAGAGACACCATAAAATCCCCCTCTTCCAGGCTTGCAATGACCGCTCTGAGCGATTCCATTTTGAACTTGAATCTTTTCAGATAAATGTTCAGGGACTTTAAATTCAATATGGGTCTGACCGAACCGTCCGGTTTCGGTACCACAAACATTGTGGAATAGTATCCCCTTCCTTGTTGAAGGAGGGGAACCTTTACCACCACCTGCTGGAGATATAACTTGTGAATTACCGCTAACACAACTTCCCGTTCCATGGGGGAAGCTGGCAGGGCCGATTTGAGGTAACGGTGAGGGGGCATCACTTCGAATTCCAGCTTGTATCCCTGAGACACAATCTGTATAGCCCAGGGATCAACCTGTGAGCGAACCCACTGGTGGCTGAAATTTCGGAGACGCGCCCCCACCGCTCCTGGCTCCACCTGTGGAGCCCCAGCGTCATGCGGTGGATTTAGTGGAAGCCGGGGAGGACTTCTGTTCCTGGGAACTAGCTGTATGGTGCAGCTTCTTTCCTCTACCCATGCCTCTGGCAAGAAAGTACGCACCTCTGACCTTCTTGCTTCTTTGTGATCGAAAGGACTGCATTTGGTAATACGGTGCTTTCTTAGGCTGTGAGGGAATATATGGCAAAAAATTTGACTTCCCAGCCGTAGCTGTGGAAACTAGGTCCGAGAGACCGTCCCCAAACAATTCCTCACCCTTGTAAGGTAAAACCTCCATGTGCTTTTTGGAGTCGGCATCACCTGTCCATTGCCGAGTCCACAGGACCCTTCTGGCAGAAATTGACATTGCATTTATTCTAGAGCCCAGTAGGCAAATGTCCCTCTGGGCATCCCTCATATATAGTACAGCGTCTTTTATATGCCCCATGGTCAGTAAAATGGTATCCTTGTCTAAGGTATCCAGTTCCTCAGACAGATTATCTGTCCATGCTGCTACAGCACTACACATCCAGGCCGACGCAATTGCCGGCCTCAGTAGAGTACCTGAATGTGTATAAACAGACTTCAGGATACTTTCCTGCTTCCTATCTGCCGGATCCTTTAGGGCGGCCGTATCCTGTGACGGCAGGGCCACTTTCTTAGATAAGCGTGTTAGAGCTTTATCTACCCTAGGGGAGGATTCCCAGCGCATCCTGTCCGTTGGCGGGAAAGGGTACGCCATAAGTAACCTTTTGGAAATCAGCACTTTCCTATCGGGGGAATCCCACGCTTTTTCACATAACTCATTTAACTCATGTGAAGGGGGAAAAGTCACCTCTTGCTTTTTCTCCCCATACATATAAACCCTCTTGTCAGGGACAGGGTTTACCTCTGATATGTGCAATACATCCTTCATTGCTACAATCATGTAGCGGATGGCTTTAGCCATTTTAGGCTGCAATTTTGCATCATCGTCATCGACACTGGAGTCAGAATCCGTGTCGATATCTGTGTCAACAATTTTGGATAGTGGGCGCTTCTGAGACCCTGACGGCCTCTGCGCTGTAGGATCAGGAATGGGCTGAGACCCCGACTGTCCCAAGGCATCAGCTTTATCCAACCTTTTATGCAAGGAGTTTACATTATCATTTAACACCTTCCACATATCCATCCAATCAGGTGTCGGCGCCGTCGGCGGAGACACGTCATTCATCTGCACTTGCTCTGCCTCCACATAGCCCTCTTCGTCAAACATGTCGACACACGCGTACCGACACACCACACACACAGGGGATGCTCTATATGAGGACAGGACCCCCACAAGGCCTTTTGGAGAGACAGAGAGAGAGTATGCCAGCACACACCCCAGCGCTATATGACCCAGGAATCACACAGTAACTTAGTGTTTACCCAGTAGCTGCTGTATATATGATTAATGCGCTAAATTTATGTGCCCCCCCTCTCTTTTTACCCTCTTTCTACCGTGAGTCTGCAGGGGAGAGCCTGGGGAGCTTCCTCTCAGCGGAGCTGTGGAGAGAAAATGGCGCTGGTGAGTGCTGAGGAAGAAGGCCCCGCTCCCTCAGCGGCGGGCTTCTGTCCCGCGATTTTGTGTAAAATTAATGGCGGGGGCTCATGCATATTACAGTGTCCAACTGTATATATGCTGCTTTTGCCAGGAGGTACTTAATTGCTGCCCAGGGCGCCCCCCCCCCCCCTGCGCCCTGCACCCTACAGTGACCGGAGTGTGTGGGTTAGTGTGGGCGCAATGGCGCACAGCTGCAGTGCTGTGCGCTACCTCATATGAAGACAGGAGTCTTCTGCCACCGATTTTGACGTCTTCTTGCTTCAACCCGCCGGCTTCTGTCTTCTGGCTCTGCGAGGGGGACGGCGGCGCGGCTCCGGGAACGGACGACCAAGGTTAGGTTCCTGTGTTCGATCCCTCTGGAGCTAATGGTGTCCAGTAGCCTAAGAAGCGCAACCTAGCCGCAGTTAGTAGGTTTGCTTCTCTCCCCTCAGTCCCACGTAGCAGAGAGTCTGTTGCCAGCAGAAGCTCTCTGAAACTAAAAAACCTAACTAAAATACTTTCTTATTAGCAAGCTCAGGAGAGCTCACTAAAATGCACCCAGCTCTGTCCGGGCACAGATTCTAACTGAGGTCTGGAGGAGGGGCATAGAGGGAGGAGCCAGTGCACACCAGTAGTACTAAATCTTTCTTAGAGTGCCCAGTCTCCTGCGGAGCCCGTCTATTCCCCATGGTCCTTACGGAGTCCCCAGCATCCACTAGGACGTTAGAGAAACACATACTAGTGCCTCTTATTCACATCCCGACTCACAGTAGTGCCCCTTATTCCCATTATGTCACTCAGTAGTGCCCCTTATTCACATTACACCACACAGTAGTACACTTTATACACATTATGCCAAACAGCAGTGCCCCTTATACACTATTCGCACAGTAGTTGTGTCACTTATACACATAATGCCCACAGTAGTGCCTCTTATACACATCTCTGCCTCTGTCACCCCAGCAGCTCACCTCCCATGTCCCTCCAGCAGCTCCATGTACTGTGTCCCTCCAGCAGTTGCCCATCTCTCTGTGTGCCTCCAGCCCCCTCTCACCTTGTCTTCTGCATGCACAGAGCCTGCTACTCTTCATGGCTCTTCTTCACTTTAGCAGCAGTGACAGCATGACATCACATATGCCGTGCCAGAAAAGGAAGCCGCTGGGACCTGAGGAGGGGACAAATGCTGTCTGACAGACACAGAGTGTGTGAGTACCAGGAGGGGCAGGACGCAGACAGAGGAAGACCATGGAGCCGACAGGACCTGAGGAAGGGGGAGGCGTACACAGCTCATCAGTGATACTAGCGAAGCCCGCAACATCTATTGACGTGGGTGGCAGGGGGGCTTTTTTGTTGGAATTACTGTGCAGGGACGTGGAAGGGGTGTAAAAAAGTTTCTTCTACCATTATTACCCTAACTCCGTTTCACCCCGTTCCATCCACTTTAACCTCTGCTTTTGAGGTAATCATAACATAATATGTTTTATTACTGAACCACATACCTTGATATAAGTTTCCACAAGCTCCCACTTCATTTCAAAAAGATAATCAATTATTTGGTGCATTAAAAATCCCACTGTGCCAACCACAACTCCAATAAGGGCCATCATCAGCCAACGATCCCAATCTGACCTGAGGATGATGGAAAATGTATTGATTACTAATATCTCACCATGTTCCTATTCATACTGTAGATGGACAACTAATAATTTGAGGGCATATGCATTAGGGGTGATAACACTTACAGTACCTCACATGGAAAATATTTCCATCCTAGCAGAATCATAGTACATTTGTAAACACAAATGGCCTCATTTAAATTGGGATGCGGTCAATTTACCTACAATCAAAATTCCGACGGTCAAAATACCGACAACCATTGACCGACGGTCAAAATCCCGACAAGGTTAAAATCCCAACATTTAAAATACTGACAAGGTATATGATTTTTTCATTTAAACCAAGTTGTTTATGGACCTGGAGGGGGAATATAATAGTATGCCGAGTGCAGGGAGGCACCATGCCCGCAACATGGTGAGTGCAGCGAGCCATGCGGGGGACGTGGTACACTTATACGGTGTCCATGTCGACTTATGTCCACATACACACCAGAAAACAATGAAAAACTTGTGTCGATTTTTTGACATGTTCACATGTTAAATGTCGTATTTTGACCTTGTTGGTATTTTAAATGTCATTATTTTGACCTTGTTGGGATTTTGACCTTGTTGAGATCCTTGTTGAGATTTTGACTGTCGGTCAATTGTTGTCAGTATTTTGACCGTCTGGATTTTGATTGTAGGTATTTCATGCTAAACCCTTTAAATTAAGCAATAAAGGAAACAGAGGATCACATTTGCACATTTTGGCCTAGTTTGCACCATTACACCAGAATCTGGTATTCCTCCACCTTGTGTGATTTTATTACATTTTGTATTGTTTCAGTGTACTATTATGAGAAAATAAATAGCTTTTTTGGGTATTTTACTGTTTTGCTACTGATTGTGTAACCATGGGGGTCATTCCGAGTTGATCGTAGCTTTGCTAAATTTAGCACAGCTACGATTATCTTCCCTGACATGCGGGGGGACGCCCTGCACAGGGCTAGTCCGCCCCACATGTCAGTGCCCGCCCCCCTCCCCCTGCAGAAGTGAGGCCTTTGCACTTTAGCAGTAGCTCCCGGCCAGCGCAGATTTAGCGTGCTGGCTGGGAGCTACTCCTCGCTCCCCGGCCTGCAGCGGCTGCGTGTGATGTCACGCAGCCGCTGCGGCCCGCCCCCATTCCTCCCCCTCCCGCCCAGCAATCGCCTCTGCCTGTCAATCAGGAAGAGGCGATCGCAGACCTGCAACAGCCTTCAGCCGTCTAGCATGCGACGTAAAGACTGTTAGCTCGGCTGCGAAAAACAGCAGAGAGCGAACGGGTCAGAATGACCCCCCATATGTCACAGACCCTCCAACATCACCCACCCCACTAGGTACAAAATGCTCTGTTCCTGGACTTCCCTCTTAATTTATGATTTCCATCACCTGTGTTGAACTAGTTAAATGATAAGAAAGCTGTTTCTTCACAGGTGATGGCAATAATACATTAAGAGGGAAGTCCAGAAACAGAGCATTTTGTACCTAGTGGGGCGGGTCATGTTGGAGGGTATGATGTCATGGGTTGCTAAATACACATATGCTGAGAAAAGACACGGAGCATCATACATAGATACAGATATCCCAAAGGGAAGTTGCATATATTATTTATTTTTGGTTTTTTTACTCTGTTACTGTATTGCATAAGCACACCCATCTGACAAAGTTTCTCTCTATCTTGACACAACCTTGTTGCACTGCAAGGTGTACAGACCCTCCAACATGACCCGCCCCACTAGGTACAAAATGCTCTGTTTCTGGACTTCCCTCTTTATTTATGATTGCCATCACCTGTGAAGAAACAGCTTTCTTATCATTTAACTAGTTCAACACAGGTGATGGAAATCATAAATTAAGAGGGAAGTCCAGGAACAGAGCATTTTGTACCTAGTGGGGCGGGTCATGTTGGAGGGTCTGGGTGTAGGGTTGCCACCTCATCCCTTTAATTCTGGACACATATTAACTACACAGGTTCTGTGGCTGGCTGACTTCAAGACTCCATTTCACCTGGTTTTAATCACACACAGAACCTGTGTAATTAATATGTGTCCAGAATTAAAGGGGTGAGGTGGCAACCCTACCAAGGAGGAGGGAAATTTAATGAGTGTAGGGAGAATTGGAGTTGGGATGTTGTGTGTCCTAGCTGAACTTTAAATCAGTAAAACAATAAGCTTACCAGTGTTTGTACTCTACATGGAAGGAAGAGGAGCCAGTATTTTCCCTGCAAAAATAAATGTAAAAGTTGTATTTTCCCCCCCACCTAAGGTTACAACCTCATCCCTTTAATTCTGGACACAGGTTCTGTGGCTGATTAAAACCAGGTGAAACGGAGTCTTGAAGTCAGAAAGCCACAGAACCTGTGTAATTAATATGTGTCCAGAATTAAAGGGATGAGGTGGTAACCCTACCCCCACCACCCCCTTTCATCACATCATGGTTTGTGTGGGGGGCAAATGTGCTTCTATGTTTTTGTTTTGCTCCTAATTCAGCATGAACACCATTATAGTAATGCTGTGTGAACACATCTTTACACCATACTTGCCTACCTGACCCTCTCCATGAGGGAGAAAATGCTCTGTTCCTGGACTTTCCTGGTAATGTATGATTGCCATCACCTGTGGTGAGCTAGTTAATTGATAAGAAAGGTGTTTCACCACAGGTGATGGCAATCATACATTACCAGGAAAGTCCAGGAACAGAGCATTTTCTCCCTCATGGAGAGGGTCAGGTAGGCAAGTATGCTTTACACACATGCTTTAGAGAACATTTTCATTTTGCTTTGTGGGAAAAGCTGATTTACATTCCAATACAATACTACTTCATGGTATATTTAACTTGTGCCAGATAAAATATTTGTTTTTAATTGTAACCATAGATTTCCTACTTGGAAGTGCAGCTCAGAGCCACAGTGATCTCTCTTACTAAATAATATGAAGATGGTTAGAATGGACCACACACACTGACCTTACAGCAGCACAGCAAATCCAGTTAGGAATCCAATCAGCTGCAGCTCTAACATACGTATTAACTGAAAGTTATACAACACAGACAATGGAGATCTATGCTTACTCCAAGAAATATAAACTTAGAGGTATAAAAAGATTTTAAAAAATGGAACTACACATGTACAATTTGAAATAGATACTGAAGGTGATCTAATAGTATTGCTGAAAGCTACAAATTGCAGTAAACTGAAGCAACCAATTATACCGTTGTTTATTTAATTTATACAAGATAGATAAAAGTAAATTGCCCATTGGCTGCTATGGTTTGGTACAATGGTGGTTATTCAGGTTTGTTAGCAAACTAAAAAAGCACACTAATGGGCAAAACCATGTTGCACTGCAGATGGGCAGATGTAACATATGCACAGACATTTAGATTTGGGTGGGGTATATTGTTTCTGTGCAGGGTAAATACTGGCTGCTTTATTTTTACACTGCAATTTAGATTTCAGTTTCAGCACACCCCACCCAAATCTAACTCTCTCTGCACATATTACATCTGCCCACCTGTACTGCAACACAGTTTTGCCCATTAGTTTGCTTTTTTGGTTTGCTAAAGACCCAATGTTAGCAATAAATACCCTTCACTGTCAAGTCAACACACTCTTATAATGTATCAGTATAGAGTTTATACTATAGACCAGTGTTTTTCAACCACTGTGCCAGGTGTGCTGCTGTCTGCCAGAGATGCCGCTGCCACCCACCAGAGAGACTTGAACCGCCAGCCAGCGATGCCATCACGGCTGCCACAGCAATCAGTAGCAGGCTCGGCAGTGCTGTGCACTTCCGCGAGCCACCCATGACCTATGGTGAGTCATAGGTCACGCACAAATACATCGCATTCCCGTCTGGAGTGCTGGCCCACCCACCAACTGCTGCTCCGTGCTGCTGCTGCAGCCGCTGCCTGGCCCATCCCCTCAGTGCTCCTCACTTCTCCCACCACTGAGAGGGAAAGCTGTAACAGCTACAGGTTATTTATATATATTTTTTAATTATGTATGTGTGGAATTACTGTGGGATGGGGGCAGACATTGCGTGGAATTACTATGGGGAGGCAGTGTGTGGAATTATTGGGGGGTGCAGTGAGTGGAATTTCTATTGGGCGGGGCAGTGTGACATTACTGTGGGGGACAATGTTTATGCAATATGGAGTTGTGCAAATATGAAGTGGCAATTTTGTACTGCTGGTGAGGAATTTTAGTCGTGGTCTTGATGACTCCTGCTGCATTATATAGTTTTAAATAAGGAGTAAATAGTGACCAGGTTAAGTTGGAGGTGAAATTAGTTCGGGAGGCAGTCTGTGGTTGAATTACTCTGGGGGACAGTGTGTGGCATTATTATAAATTTAAAATTACTGTGGGGGCCAATGTGTTTGTTTAATTGCTGTGGGGGCCAATGTGTGTGTATGGGGTTTTTATCCCGTGGGACACTGATGGTGTGCCTTGGCAATTTTAAAGTCTTGTCGGTGTGCCACAAGTTGAAAAAGGTTAAAAATCACTGCTATAGACCATTCCAAGTAATTTTTCTTGGTACAGAACATATAATGTTTTAGAGTAGCTGATGGTGGACATTATCATTTGTGTTAAAAATAACAGGTTAGGGAACAAATTATGTGCACTATGTAAGAAATTTATTTGGCTCCAGGAAATCTAAAGAATACTAAAACTGTATGTATTTATTCTCTTCAAATTGATAAGCCAGTAGTTTACATTGACTTGCAGTAGTTCACAATAGCTTTGCCTGAACTTCATTAATAAATACAGATGTATGATATTTAATTACAGCAGAATGGTAGCGCTGTGGTTAGTACTGATCTCTCACAGGGTATTAGAATTGTAGAGTTTATATGTCCGCCCGGTGTTTACATGGGTTTCCTTCCAGTAGTCCAACTTCCTCCCACAGTACAAATACATACGGGCTGCTGACATAAATGGACTTGCAAATTATTAAACATTCCCTGTATGACAGTGTGTAATATATGTTACTATGAATGTAATGCGTAATATAGAATGTTTGATTATCAAGAGGTACCTGAAAAGTGATTATATCAATGTGAAGAAAGTTGATACAAAAAAGATCTCTATAGAGCATTTGATTAGCAGGGCTTTGGGGAAAATACAGTCATTTTGTTAATGTTTTTGCTGCCCTATTGGTATATATTCAGGCAATAAATGGCTAGTGAGAAAGAAGATATCTTCTTAGCAAAATATAACATATATAGTTGTTATGCTACGCTTGATTGTTCTAGTTTAGAAATAAGTGGCTAATAGAAGTAGGGGAGCAAATGTTTTAGGCGCCAGTTGAAAATGATTAAGGTTGTAATCAACTTCATCTGGATAAACCACAGGCAGAAGGAAAATAGGAGTTACTGTACATGAGAATATATCATACATATTTACTTTGGGATTGAGTTCTATTTGAATTATATCATTATTTAGAGTTTCTATTTTATTGCATACTGTAGTTGATGAGTGGTCAGCCCAAAAATATGCATTATTAATAATACACCCTTTTCTCCATTGGGCAGCTCTGTGGCACTGAAAATGAACTGTGTCAAAAAGTCCTAATATTCTATGTTGAAGTGACCATTACCTAATTAGATAAACTACAACTTGCATTAATGTTTGCGTTACCTGTGGGGCTTCTCTTGTAGCCATGTTTTATAGACGTCACTGTGAGAAGGTAAGTAGTCCAGGCTTTCATGTGTTTCCGAGAGATCCTTCTTCTGTTGGTACATGTCAGAGGACACATTTTGAATTTCTCCATCTTCCAGATCTTTAGTAGCCTGTTTTCTGCTGCTTGTTGAAGACATAATTTAGTTACTTAAATATGCACTCCCAGTTTAGTCAGTCTGAGAGACCTCACACACCGATGCCCTATCTACAGAGACTGACCATCAGAAGTACATCCGTAATATAATACAAATCTTGTTTTGCCATGACAGGGATTGGCCACATTTGTTTTGATGTGATGTGTTAATGAGACATACTACTTCTATTCTGTTTTATCTAGTACAGGACTTTATACTTCTAATGTAAAATAGTCATTACCAAGATAATTAATGCATTATGTTAGTAGTAAACTTGACATTAACTTGTGTACCACAAGGGTTCCACAGCGCCCAATTACAGAGTACATATGCACATAATCAAAACAGGAAAACAGTGATTCACAGTTAAAGACAATATAGGACAAGTACAGGGTAACTAAGCATAACTACACCAGTAGACGACACTGAGATAAGTATAAAGATGGCCGAAAACTGCAGAATTTGGGCAATTGAGGATTATTAAAGTAAGAAAAGGATAATCACATGAGGGAAGAGGGCCCTACTCGTGAGAGCTTACATTCTAAATTTAATCAAATAGTAACATTCCCAAATCATACAAAATGGATCATAAAAAAACAGTATGATGGAAGGTCCACATGTCATCTCAGTACATACTGTAGGAATCACTAACCAATTCCCAGTAATAACTGTGGTCTACATGACCAAAATACTGTAGCAGACCTATGTAATCCATTCTAATACAGTTGAGTTACAGTGCAATTTCACTAAGATCACAGGCATTTGTCAACGAGCAGTGGAGGACATGATGTTGACACAATACAATGTACATTCCATTCTACCCCAAATAACTTTACAACTCTGATTGTTTGTTTCCAACAGTGAAGGGTTCTGGGGGCTCCGTAATATTATGAGGCCCATTTTTCTGGTCCAAAATGATCCCAACGTGTTAGACTTAAAAAAGAAATAAGCTTTTTCTACAAGTGATATAAATAAATGCATGTGTACCAATATAAAGTTCTCTGAGCAAAATAAATGATTTCTTTTTAACTTCAAATTTGAATAAAAAAATAAGAATTTACTCACCGGTAATTCTATTTCTCGTAGTCCGTAGTGGATGCTGGGAACTCCGTAAGGACCATGGGGAATAGACGGGCTCCGCAGGAGACTGGGCACTCTAAAAGAAAGATTAGGTACTATCTGGTGTGCACTGGCTCCTCCCTCTATGCCCCTCCTCCAGACCTCAGTTAAGGAAACTGTGCCCGGAAGAGCTGACACAACAAGGAAAGGATTTGGAATCCAGGGTAAGACTCATACCAGCCACACCAATCATACCGTACAACTCGTGATAACCATACCCAGTTAACAGTATGAACAACAACTGAGCCTCAGTAACAGATGGCTCATAACAATAACCCTTTAGTTAAGCAATAACTATATACATGTATTGCAGAGGGTCCGCACTTGGGACGGGCGCCCAGCATCCACTACGGACTACGAGAAATAGAATTACCGGTGAGTAAATTCTTATTTTCTCTGACGTCCTAGTGGATGCTGGGAACTCCGTAAGGACCATGGGGATTATACCAAAGCTCCCAAACGGGCGGGAGAGTGCGGATGACTCTGCAGCACCGAATGAGCAAAGGCAAGGTCCTCCTCAGCCAGGGTATCAAACTTGTAGAACTTAGCAAATGTGTTTGAACCCGACCAAGTAGCAGCTCGGCAAAGCTGTAAAGCCGAGACCCCTCGGGCAGCCGCCCAAGAAGAGCCCACCTTCCTTGTGGAATAGGCTTTCACTGATTTAGGATGCGGCAATCCTGCCGCAGAATGAGCTTGCTGAATCGTGTTACAGAT